>NC_142824.1:600000-900000 GCF_057945365.1 Rhopilema esculentum | reverse complement strand
GGGAGCCTCCAAAATATTTATAAATTTTACCCTTAGATTATTAAAGCTATAAAATGAATGGCCTCCTTCTATGGAAATTAGCTTCACATTCTTGACAGGCTCATACTGTTCACGGTTTGCCTGCTTACGAATTGACCTTACGTCTCGTCCGCTCAGCTGGTCGATTTGACTGATATCTTTTCAAAATCTAACCATATGCATGCAACCACCACCAAATCCAATGCCGAGTAAATTTTCCCTTTTTTCATTGTAGTAATTTGTAAAATTGTGCGTAGTTTTGACTTTTCTTTTAAGCGCCATGGGGTAGTCATAGTCTTTTGCTCCTCATGGTATAGTTCTTGTAGTATTGTTAAGGAATTGTAGGGAAAGTAGCATGTAATATGCATTGTAAAATTTTTAATGGAATATAAAAAAAGTAGGGAAACAAAAATCATTGTGGAATCCAACTCCAACATTGATAAAAAAGATGAGCTACGCAGGGGTGACAGTTTGTACTGTGAAACTGGTTTTCATCCGCCTCTGAGAACGGGATATAAAAAGTTATCCAAAATATAAGAATTAGATCTTGTCTCTCGTGACTTTCATAAAGTCAAAAGTCATGGTGTTGGTTTCTAAAACAGTCCAGTAGCTTTCGTACATTTCTACATTAACAAGATGTACATAGTCGATTCGAGTGGATAATGCTTGCTGAAATTTCTCGAGAAATTGTACTTACAAAAATCAAAGAAACAGAGCAAAAGCCTTATGACCAAAATTAGCACCAATAAGGGATTTCTCTCGTGTAAATGGGGGCTCAGGGAAACCTGTAAAATGTCGACATTTAGATGACAAGCGTAAACTTGACGTTCATGTATATAAATTTTGCACAAAGCAGCATCCAGTTGTTTGCCAAAAGACATGTTTATGGACTTCAATATTTCACCTTGCTTGAAATAACATTGTCTGTAGAGCTGAACAATAATTGTGGAAAAGCATTAGCGAAAGTTTGACTTAGAAAACCAAAAGAGTTACATCCTTTGGGCGATATTCCTTTGTCTTAAAGATAGGACAAAGAAACGAATTGCTTGTACTATTACTTTCTTTTTGCAGTTCATCTATGA
This sequence comes from Rhopilema esculentum, assembly GCF_057945365.1. Classification (NCBI taxonomy): domain Eukaryota; kingdom Metazoa; phylum Cnidaria; class Scyphozoa; order Rhizostomeae; family Rhizostomatidae; genus Rhopilema; species Rhopilema esculentum. The sequence goes on along the minus strand of NC_142824.1, from coordinate 898,900 downwards.
TGATCTAACTAAATTGCTACCTTCATCGACATCGCAAAAAGCAAAACTTAAAAACGATTCTTACCTTAATAACAAGACTTTTCCAGCCATGTACTTCGACAAACGATGAACAAGTTCCATTTAGACTTACTTCACAATTCTTCTTGGTACTTTGCTTGTTGTAATTAGCTGCTTCACATTCGTCGTGTCGTAAGCATCGATGAATGCACTGGATCTCGCTGCTGACCGTGTAGACTTTCATTTCCTCATTTGAACATAAGCACCGCTTGCCTTCAAAGAATTCTGAGACAAAGCCTGATTCTGTTGCAACGCTGGTCACCAAGAGGGCCAAACTCAGCAGAGCTCTGTGTCCCATGCTAGCCTTGTCCTGAAGGAGAAATACCACCTGATTTAGTTTTCAGTGGTTTTTTAGAAGAAAATGTAACGATCATTTGTGTTTTTGTTGATAAAACTCAATTATATCTTTATTGACATTAGATAAGACTTTGAGCCGCTCAAAAAACTAACAGAACATGTCACAAACGAACATATTGTAATAACCTAACAATTTTATTCAGTGAAGTGTAACGAACAAATTTTACTTAAGCAATATTTTTTTCAAATGTTTTTTTTCTTCTGCTTCCACCTACTACTTCGTCTTCAAGTTTATTCCTTGTTTAATTTGATTTTCGCCTTGTCCTTAAAACACATTCTCTATTTATGTAAAATATGCATTGCATAAAAAGTAAACTTTCAAATAAACTTGCTTAGAAACCCAGTAACGAGCTAGAAAGATTGATAACAAGAGTATCGAACTGTATACACAGCTGCAACAGTAGCGTGGCAAATGCAGCAAACAGCGGAGGCGAGCTGGCAAACCAATTCAGTAACCTTAAATATGCTAAGCAAAATAAAGTAAGTTAATGTAAATCATAACCAGTGTAAGGGAAAAGTAGAGGGAAATAAACAAGGCTTCCATTTGATATATCACGAACAAAGTATAGTAACCACTACCTCGCTGCATGTTGTTTCGAGGCCTTCTTCCTGACGACTAAACAATATTGCTTCTGAAGCTCTCTCTTTGGTTGCCATGACACAAAGAAAATTTCTTCTTTACGTGATATTTACATTTTTTTAATTGTTAAATAAACATTGTTAGATTTCAAGGATCAAATTTGTCTGTTTTCATAGCAACACATCTAATAGATTTTCAGAAAAAGCCATTTGCGTGAAACAGGTGCACAGGTTAATGCCTTGCTGATTCAGAATCTCATATCTCAAAATTGAATTGTTACTACATATAAAATAGAAATTTTTCCAGATAATTCATTGTGAGCTGAACAGTTTGTAGAAAGCTAGCCGTCAAGCCTGAAGTTAGCCTTGAAAAAGCTTTGGTGGTCTAGTTTCTATTGAGTGATTTAAATTTCGTTACGTTAGCCCTATAGCTTAGCCTGGTTGTGTTGTAGACGGAATTCGAATGATGCGTTTTCCGGGGTGCCTGATGAAAATCTTAACTGTTTTCACTCTTGAGCTAATTCACACACTTACATATTTAGAGACAAAGTTCCATTTTACATTTTAAAATGGCAGAAGTGCAATATTTCCAGCACCCTAAAAAATCCACAAAACCACACATGAAAGTTGTATGAATGAAAAAAGTTGTAAGAATGAAAAAAGGAACACCGCAATCAACTGAGATGCAGCAGAAAAGGACAATAGGTTGAACTAATGTGCCAAGATAAGAATGCGATAAAATTTCACTTGATTTGAACCAGTAAGAGCAGTTGAATGCTTGCAACCAGCTAGAACTTTTGCAACCGAACGAATTCGTGCAGCGAGAAATAAGAAGATAAATGTTTATGTACTTTGTTAAGATTAAAGATTTTACCAGACATTGTCTATAAACTCATTCCGAGTTTAGAAAAATTTTATTCATTGAAAATGTGGTAAGTAATATACCTTGATTTAAGAGATGGGAGATAGTTGGGAGATTGAGAATTGACCAATCTAGCGTATTGTCTAACTATAGACCAAATGAATTTAATCACGTTTAATGTACGCCTTTTCGGAAAAGGGGTACGCCTTTTCGGTGCCCCTTGGGCTTTTGTTTTCGTCACAGATTGCACGATTATTGAGTTTGTGATCATTGTAGCAGTGCTCAAGTAAGCATTACATTGTGTCTTTTAGACGGCCAAAGTAACAAGCGTGCAAGTGTGCAGTGGCCTTGAGTATGTAAACTTTATGTTGGCATAATTTCTTCCTCTTACGTTACATGACAACATGAAGTTGAAATATAGAGAACAATGGTTTTCACTTGCGACCCTGCCCACCCAACCCATAACTGGATATTTTCAGGTTTTTACTTGCATGTTAACTTTCTACTTCCTTTCTTCGTGCATTAGTTCATGGCCGAATGGCCTGCGACTTTTGCATAAACAAAGTGTTGCCAGTCGGCGTTAGAAGGCCCTTGTATTTTCTTCTTAACTCCCTCAAAAACGGTTGGGGTTTTATCTATTGCCGTCTTAGCGATTGGCGCACCGACAGCCCAACAAATAAATGGTCCAAATGATGAGAGAAAGCCACCTTCAGTCTTGTGATTGATAATGATCAAATATTCTGAGGACCATCTTACCCTCATTTGCTAACGGTTTTTGTTTGTTAACCTGGAACAAATATCAAAGATCATTCCCTTTTTAATCGCTTCTTTGCTTAAAATAACGAACGATAGACGAAGGTATAATGCGATCGTATTTATTGACTTCAATTTATTGACTTGGAAGCAATTGATCATGGAGCTCTACTTAAACACTGACTAATCGATATTGAGAATGCACGGTTTGCGTCTTATGCAAAAAGAAGGCAAAAAAGTACTACAAGGTTCTTGTCTTGGTTTTTTTTATTCTTCCATTATAGCAATGCTTTGATCGAAGACCAATGACTAAATTAATAAACTGCCCTTAAAGCTCCAGTCATGTCTGTAGGATATTGTTCTACCCTTTTGAAGATCTAAGGCAAAAGCTTTTCTCACAAAGGTCCTATTGTTACTGTTATCTCACAAGGTGAAACTGCTTAGGATCTTAACATAATGGCAAAATTTTCCTAAACATTTTCAACTTCATTTATAATGTACAAACTCCACTCAAGAATATCAATGCTACAAACAATTATACGCTTGTAAAGATATTACGTATAGGAAAACCAGCGACCTAAAATACAACCCACTTCATTATACCTGGCACATTCTTTGAGAACAAAACTAGCTAGACCCTAGTTATAATTAGAAAATATCTCTTTCTTTTCGGTTGGAATGCCATAATCTACAATAAATTTTACTCTACGCCTTGAAAGCTTAGCGGATAAAACCAACCGACATCTCCCACTTCGACCTACGCTGTGAAGGCGCTGTAAAGACCTCTAAATATAGGAATATTGATATATTTTGTAAGAGTTTATTATATATCTTAATTTGCCAAAAAGTCAAGTTGTATATAAAAATGTTTTTAATAAGAATACCTTAACTTTTGCTGAGCCTCAATATCCTGTAGTCTGTGATTTTGAGCCTGAAATCATGCTTAAATCATTAATTTGTAAAGTTAAGAGATGTATAAAATTAAGACAAATTTTTATGATTATAAAACATACATGGTAAAGGTATAGGACATACCTAAATGAAGATCCCAATTCTCCAATTACCAGACTAGACGCTATGACACCTAACCGATTCCACGTTTCTGCCTGAAACTAAATGACTAAGTTTCTCTTTCAGCTCCATGAAAATCAGAACAATCCAAAACAATATCAGAAGTTTAAACTCTCTGTGCAAATGTTTATAAAGCACTAATGGATATTTATGGACACAAAACTTCCCAACGTGTGGATTTTGCTTTTTTTTAAAATTTTCTTCATTACAGATGTTAAATTTTGCATTAACATCATAAAATGCATTTTGGGATTCTACACCGTGCTATTTGCATGCTAATTTATTGCGAGTAATAATATTTTCAAATTAAGTATAGAGCGCTGTGGTGCTTGTCGTTAAATATGGGTGAATGTAATCCCCAGGAATGGCTGAGCTAAAATATTAATGAAAGGTGGAACCACATTTGATTCTGATATCATCTAAAGATCTCTCCCACCCAAAATCGTTTTTATTGCTTTGTTAGCCTCAACATAGGTGTTTTCACAAAGTGAACCATCCAGAAATTCGACTATACCAACTCGCTCAGCACTGTATCATATCTCTTCTCTAAATCTAAGAAGACACAGCATAACTTTGGCTGCCTTCTAGAAGCATCTTTGGTGGCTGTGTTTTTGATTAAAATAGCATCTCCTTTACTTTCACTTTTCACAATTTCAAATTGCACCCTATTAATTTTTACATCTTCACTAAGCCTCAAATCTAGCAGCCCTATTTGTAATGTTTATTAGAGATGATACACAGTAACAATGGATAACTCCTTTGCACCTAAAGCGTGTACTAAAGAATTGAAAAAGCAAAGTGAATACAGAAAGCAAAATTTCCTTGAGAAAAGCGTTACCGTTAAACATAAAAATGGGTGTGGTCCCAGAAATCTTTGTACCTGTCCTGCCTTAAATATACTAGAGCACGCTACAGCCCTTCATATGATTTTCCTCTGAGTCACTAACTGTGTTTGACATTCCCTCATCAAACGAAGCGTCAAATGACCGTTGGTGCGTCGGCGCAATTCACTCCACCTTACAAATATAAAGTTATCTTCAATTTAACTTGAGGCCTTAACTTACAAAGCGAAGTTAAATTCTGAGCAGGGATTCCATCCTAGATACCTAAGGCAGACCCCTGGTGATATATCAAATTCTACAACATTCCTCGTGAAATTAACTCTGATAACACTTTCCTCGATCAGCATTAATTGTTATTGATTTAATTTATCGATGAAGGAAGTTTTTTGGAGTTTTGCTGGCAGCTGGTAAGCAAAAGTGAAACACCTGCTATCTGTGTTCATTTCCAATGTTTTAAAAACAAATATTTAACTTGAATATAATCTTCTTCTGGAATTTTTCATAAACATATTGATTGCTATTTGCCTTTGGTAGTTTACATGTATTTTGAAGTCCATGATGGCTTGGAAAAAATTAAAATTAGCCAAAAGTATATTGAGTTTTTTAGCGTGGCACTTTGAGGCCGTTTAAATTATTTATTTGATGGAATAGGGTTGCCTTTCATGGAATTTAAATTCTGATAAGGTGAAGTCTCTAACTTTAGTTCGAAGAAATGTGTACTAAAGAATGAAAGATAACTGAAACGTGTTAGTCTTTGGTAGAATCTCGCAATTTGAAGGAAGGGCAAAACAGAATGAGCTATGTTTAATTATTCATGTTTAATGAGTTTATGATTGAAGTCATTCTAGACTGAATAGTTATTATATTCTTAAAAAGCTGAAATACACTATGCATTTAAATTGATTCGATTAAATGGATAGCTGGAAAATGAACAGTGTAAACGCAAAATTGCATGCTAAAATGGCTGTTTCGACAAAGTGAAAATTCCTTTTAAAAAGTTGGATGTGTTCAACTTTCGTCCAACTTTTTTTTATTGTATTCTTTATTCCTCTTTCAAGCCTATTGTCTTTGATGACATACACTGCACTTTAAAGACTTCACTCCATCAGCCAGGTTATTTTCTTGTTCACGCTGCTTATTGAAATTCTTATAACTGGCTGCAAAGAGTCAAAGAATTAAAAAAAGGCGAAGAGTTTATAAATTTAGGGAGAGAGAAAAGCTGTCTTTGGGACGCAAGATCGCGTCTGTATCGCAGAAGAGATGCAAGACAAACAAAATTAACGAGCCCTGATGAGAAATTTATCTTTACTGGTATTGCCTCTCGCAGCCTTGTGTTGATTTTTTTAAATACCAAATTCAACGAGTTGCAGAGCTCGTTGATATTTTTGCAAAACATTTTCAAGAACCTTTGATACTCGTCGCCTTCTTCCGAAGGAAATTCTTGCAAAAGCATGTTATCAACTCCTAGCACATTTTTCGGGTCAACCAGGGCTTAACCGAGACGGATCTTTGTTGCCTATTTAATTTTTCGCGCATAAGTTTTCGTTTTTTATAAGCAATTGCAATATTATGACAGAAGCAGCAACATTTCATTATGCCATGATGAAATGAGGAGACACTTTAAAAATACTGATTCAATTTAATGGATGAGTGTAAACGGAGACATTTTTTCATTTAAATGGATCATTTAATCGAATCCATTTGAATGCATAGTGTATTCAGCCAGAGATGTCCAGTTCGTATCCAGGTACGAAATATGCACTTGCACGATTATCCGATATATTGTCCTTGACATCCTATGCCTAGAGAACTTGAAAACAATTATGCACTGTCTGTAAACTTCCAAGGAAGGACTGTATATAGCATGCAGCCGTATACAGCATTGTCTTTCATGGCATGCGCATTTAGAAATGAATCTTAATACAGCCATTATGTCATGTGAGAAGTTCAACCAGCCTAAAATTTGTCAACACTGCCAATTCTTTGGAAGATTGGCAAAACTCTTCTTTAAGTCTCAATATCGATAAAAATAGTGCTTCTATATTAAACATAGCAATGCTTCTTTTTCTATTACACAGCCTCAGAAAGAATTTTTATTGGATCCCACATCCATTTATAAGCACTTCTGTAGTCACTTTGCGTAGCCACGGATTTTCTTGTGCTTCTAAGGTCTGCCACCAAAGTCTTTCTTGTTTTACTTGAAGTACCTCATCATCCAAGGGGGCAGAAATGTGTTTGATTGACAATCTAGTGAATAAAATAAACAGAAGAGAGGACACCGCACAAGAATGAAAACACAAAGTTTACTGCTCGCAAATCCCCTATTTGCTTCATGTAAATCATAATAACGCTGGGTTTGGAAAATAACATTAAAGAACAATATTTTTTAATTTGCAACAAAGTTCTCTACATTTTCTTACATTGTAATCAAATCAACGAAAATAAGATTAGTTTCCTTTGAATGTAATGCTCGATATCCTTCCAATCACTTGTGCTTTGGCATCGGCTCATCAACCATGTTTTGCTTCTATCTTCCTTTGCTCGTTAACATCAGGATTGAAATTGTTAAGTCAGTGATATTCTGATCAACTGTGATGCATCACAGTGTACAGAGTTCTGCATCATGAAGACTTGCAAATACGTATACTTGTATAATAGTAATACTTGGTATTTCTCTACTCGGGAGCCAACTAGTTGTTAATTAGCTATCAAAAAACTAATTTTATAGTTTATCATTAATCTGCAGTTTGCATCAAGCTATATGCTTTTCATTGCCTTGTGGTGTCTATACCATCTAAATACAACACAATCTGTATTCAAATTCATTCTAAATAGATCAGATGACAGTTACCAACCCCGACTAAGCAACTGACATCCAGACGAGGAAAGCGTTATTGCCATCCTACCAATGATTTTACTAGTAACTCATGAAGATCCTGGGGGGTGTAACATCCCCAACAAACTCTCGTCAGACAAACCCAAGCCTACCAAGGCATTATTTGTCATAAAAAAGCACTTTAGAACTTTCTGCAAGAGCCTCTTTGCAGCTATGTCAATGCAAAAGTATACCTTTTAGAAATAGTTTTAGTCATCTTAAGTCCTGGATGTGTCATGACGCATTGCGTACATATCATCTACTAGCAATAGGCTTGCCTAAATAGGTTAACAAACATACTTCACCTCTTGAAAGTATTGAAAGCTGTTAGCAAGAGAGAATATCAATAACGGGCGCATATTCACTAGCTTTTGCTCTTCCTTGCTGACAGAATAGCAGATCAGCAAAATAAATTAGCAGGAGTTTTCATGCGTTTCTTCATGATGCTAATACGGTAAAGCGTATTTGAATCTACCATTTCCAAAAGAGATTATTTGGTTACTAAGATAAACTTTATATTCATTTGCCAGCTATCCATTTACTGTATCAATGCTTCTTTTCTTTACTGTTTCGAAAGCTACAGCAAGATTTAGTGTCGCCAAACAAGTATTACATTTTTGCTAAAAGAAGATGCTTGACATTACAAATGTGGCTGATGGCATGCCCTTTCAGACACAAAACAAGATCATTGTAACTGTTAATATATAAAAAAGATAAATTTTAAAGAATGCAACAGAACTTCAATGTTTAACACCAAGCTCCAGGGTCTGGTTTCTTGGGGGTTTCTTTAGCACAATTCCAGGCTTAGCTTTTAATTGATATCAACAATCACACGGTATTTTGTTGAAATATCTCGGATTTAAAAATATAAATTACCCTTTTAGAGCAATTAGATGCCCATTACTCCATCAGTGCTTTTGAGCGATTTTGATGAGACCCTCAACACCGCCTATGCAGCTAAACAAATTAAAAGAAGCGACATTGCATTATAAAATGCATGTATTGTAGGTTGCTCCAAACACATCAGATCTCTGCTGCATTGGTAAAAGAATTAAGAAGATTTCACAGGTACACTGTTTCTTGGTTTTTTTTATCATTTAAATAGCATTGTATGAATCAGCTCTTTTACGTATCCTATGCAAAAATCCAAGTAATGCTAGTCACTTTATGTCAATCTAGGTTCCTAGACTGGAATGATTGACAATTTTGAACTCTGCTTTTTCAAGTGGTTTTTTTTTTAGATAACCCATTTTCTATTTATTCCATAGTCGATTTTTATTCATGTTTCAGCACTCTTTTTGCTTTCTCTACAGGCGACGTAACATCTACGAAGGCAATTTAAAATTGCATGTACCATGATCAAGGCATTATCTTTGATCGTGATTTTTGCCGGTTTGGCCAATTATGCAGCAGCAAGAATTGCAGCAAAATCTGTACTGACTAAAGTCTCAAGCCAACTCAAAGTGGCAAATTTTGGGCTAGGTGTATACTCCAGATCGTCAATCATTTCAGCTATCTCCCAAGCTTTGCGAGGAGATAACGAGGAAGATGTCAAAGAGAATCTCAATCAAGCAATTGTCACGTTGGCCGTGATGGACATTGGAGGAGGAGCACTGATCCCAGTAACGGAGACTGTTGTTGAAGCGATTTCAAAAGATGCAACTTTCAAAGCTACTTCAGATGCATGGAAAGATTACAACGTAAAGATAAAGGATCAACTGGATACTGACTTAAAGACTCTAGATGACACAGCTGTCAAGAGAGTTTTGAAGGAAGAAAAATCTAAGGTGTTGAAGGCATTTGAAAGTGATGTGGCAAAGTTGCAGACAGTGCCAGGCAAAGCAAAAACGTACAATCTTATCAAAAAGGCACAGAAGTGGCTCAAAGTGAAATCCGTCACCAAAGTACTAGGACCTATTTTCGATGTAGTTGGAATTGGCATCGATGCATGGTCTCTGAGCAGTGCCATTAAGGACTGTAATACTGACCCAGTGACTTGTAACTACGGTGAAATCGCATCAGCATCACTTGGTATTGCTTCAAGTATTGTTGGCATTGCTACATTCGTGGCCTCTCTGGTGGTAAGCTCATCTGTTCTTGGACCAGTTGGTGCTGTCGTTGGTTTGGTACTAGCGATTGGAGCAACGCTAATCGAATTGTTCTACGAGCCGCCCGTTGATCACGCTAAGATCGAGCGAGAGAGAAAATTCAGTATGATGATGGAATTAGACCGATATTCAAGATACCAACTATACACAGCAAGTAAGATTCTCAGTGATAACGACGTTGACAGAAACGATCTTTATGTGGTCAACCAGGGACATATGCCAATGTGGGGAATTTTGAACCCTAGACCCGTGCTAGACTTTGGTAAAAGAAAACCGCTGGGACTAAAGAGAATATCAGATGAATTTAATATGAAATGCGAGGATCCAAAACAAAATGGCCAGTCTGTGAATGGGTATGTTTGTGAGTATTTGCTGGAAAGTAACCATTACGCAAGCAGTGGATTTAACCTTGGACATGGATTCTATGGCTTAACCAAAAATGGTGGCACGCGTGTGTCCGGGGCTGTACCGCCTGGATTACCACCGTATGAAGGTTCGATGATCCTGATAAATACCGACCAAGTGCAAAGCAACGTGCTTCAAGAAAACAATATGTTTGCACATTTGAGGGGCTTCGAAATAAGGACAGACATGAAAACAAACGACAACAAACCCTACGACGACTTGGTTGCCCTGGGAGCAATGCCGACCATTCGCTCCGATCAGAAGATCATCATCCGTACCGGAGCTGGGAATGATGCACTCAATATTGACGGAGCAATTGGGTTAATACAGCAGAATTATCAAAACATACTAGACGCTGATCTTGGTAGTGAAGGACACAACACCCTGTCGTTTAATGCATACGATGGTGTGGCGTACTCTCAGAATATTCACTACGATGCAAGAAGCGGAGTGTGGTCAACATTTGGAAACGGATACCAACATCAGTTTGGAACCATAAAAAATGTAGAAATACTTGCAGGTTCGGATTACTCCGACAGGATTACAATGCATGCAACAAAAAAAGGCGAGAACGGATTTGATTTCACCGTCATCAAACGAAAAGGATATTCTGAGTACAAAATAGACGTAGGAGCACTCGCAAAACAAACAGAAACAAGGAACTTCAAAATCATCGATTCAACAGAAGGAGGCCTCAGGGATGCACCGTATAACCCTTGCGACGCATACTCTCCCAGCCTCGAGCTCCTCAACTTTGATATGGAAGCTTCTTCCAATGATGTCCTTTATCAAGGTAGACAATTAAAGATTTACGGCTTGCGACAAAATGCTAAGAAGCGACGCAGTGCAATGAGACAAGGGTCTAAGTTAGTAAAAAGAAGTTCGTACTGCAGCGGAGAGAATTCTATTGGCATCCATGAAAAAGGAGGACAAGATGGGAAAGTGCTGCTGGCCACGGTAACAGTGCACTCAAAATGCTCCCTTGCAGTGTCTTCAAGTAATGTGAATGGCGGCTGCATGGCCTATATGAGAAGCATTAACAATTTAGATATTGTATTTTACGAGGGAATGAACACATCTGCTGATCTAAGCTCATCTATAGAAATGAGTGATAAAAGCGATCTTATTCATTTGGTGTGTCCTGATTCACCAGTGCAGTTTAGTAACAGCATTAACATGAAAGGCAGCACGGGAGACATAATAATTCTGAGTTCGAGCAGGTTTCTTGAACCATGTGGCATAGATGGATATTACAAACGCATGTTGATTAATAGGAAGTATTGGAAAACCCTCAATGGTGTCGTCAAGTACAAATGGGAGCTTGAACTTCACAACAACCCTAAGTTTCCAGTTAAAATTGGAGAGGAAAGTGGCTGGAAGCATGTTTTGATGGGCGTGGAGAAAATTGTCAACGAATATGGGGATGTGGTTGTTAATCTTCGGAGTGGAGAGGGCGAATTTTATGATTTGTATCACGAATACACAAAAGCGACAATGAAGAGTGTTGGAGTTATGTACGGATCGACCCGCAGCTCGGAAATCAGAAATGACTTGCTCACGTGCATTCAAAGCGATCCTAGTGTTCCAAAACCAGATGTTTGCGAATAACGAAGCCCTCTAATGTTGCTCAGGAAAGACAATGAAAATGTTGAATATGATTGCTACAAATCAAGTTCTAATTTAATGCTCCTTAAATAAAATTCAATATACTTTATAATTGATGCAGATATCTCTAATGTTGTATAAATTATATACGCTGTGCAAAATTTGCACCACTCTTTGTTTACTATCTCACTGTGCAAGTTATTTCCTGAAAGTATGTCTGGAACGCATATCCTAGATCTTCGAATTGCCCCCCCCCCCCTCGAATAAGCCCCCACTGCTAACGTAAATTCTCGAATTGGACCCCTCCATTTGAGGTTGCCTATATGGCGTTTTATTAAATTACCACAAGAAATTGATACTTTTGGTAGTAATTAATTAAATGCTCATAAAGAGATTCTTACTAAAATAAACGAGGTTTTTTAATAATGTCTTCTTAATGCCTACAATAATTGTATAAGTCCCTCCCTCGTATAAGCCCCCCCCCCCTCGAATAGGCCTCCATCCAAAAATATTAAATACAAATAAGCCCCCAGGGGGCTAATTCGAGGATTTACGGTAGTCCAGACCTGGGCATCTTACGGCCTGCGGGCCACATCCGGCCCTTTTGACCTTAACTGTCCGGCCCGCGTGTGTGTCAGCCAAATTTTCATAAATTTCTATAACCATTTACGTAATATCTATATCTTTCTGATAACTACTAGCGGTTTAACTATAGAATAATTTATTGTTTCTTTACATAGGAAGAGAATGAATTGCGCGTTCGACCCTTAAGCTCTGTTCAGGTTTCTCATGTGGCCTCTTGTAACAATTAATCGCCCACCTCAGGCAAAGCCAATAGATCACAAACAGGCGCGGAGCCAGCCTGAATTCTGACCTATGCAAAAGTCGTCAGAAAGAGAGGCCACGCCCTTTTCTGTTGGAAGCGCCCAATTTTTTTCTGAAAAAAATCAGTATCACTGATATTGATATAGGGGGATCCAAAAAGGGATTCCAAGGAAACGACTTCCCAAAAGGAGAAAAAATCCACCTGCAATTCGAAGGAAAAAGCTTCCGTGCTGCTCGAACCCTGGAGGATTTGATCCAGGGTCACCCACATTCCGAACGTAGCGGTCTTACCACTATAGAACAGACAGTACAGAGTGACTGGCTTAGCTAATTGCTTAGCAGAGGTGAAGCAGTGATTGTCAATTTACATTTCATTGATTACAACAAACAATTGCATAGGTCCACTGTTAACAATTGCATACGTCAACTCTGATTCCTATTGGTTGGATGTACGGCTGCAAAGGCAACCTCGGCTTCTGATTCGATAAATCAAATCTCACCTATGCTCGCGCCAAAGATTGCAGAGGTGAAGTACACTCTGATTGGCTTTCAAGAGGTTTGCATAGGTCAAACAAGTGGTGATTGGCTCTCGAAAACAAACAAGTTTCTGGATTCAGAAAATACGGACCAGATAAATGCCTAGAATCGCCACTCGACTATTCTGTGCAGAGGCCGAGAAAGAGTCAGCAAAATAAATGCTCTGTCTTTTGCATGTTGTTGGTATCAACGGGGGCAGAACAAGGACGGAAGTTGCTGAAGAATTTGCCAAAAAAACTTTCATTTTGATGGTTTCAATTTCATTTTGTTGTTAGAAAAATCTGACTTATGCTTCTGCATAGGTTGCTGTAGTCTGGATCCGCCGATGATCGCAAATAAATGTTAAGTAAAGAATTACATGCATACGCAACACAAAAGCAAGCCCGTAGCCATGGAGTAGGGGTGGCAAACTCCCCGTGTTCAATGCAGGTGAAGTTTAAAGAAAAGTTTTTGTAGGGGTTTGGGGGGAGTGCGGTGGCTAGAGTGAGTGGAAACAAAAACTGACACTGATAATATCGCTGCCAGTTCTGACAAATCATTTAAGTGCTTGGGAACAAAGGCCCTTCTTCGCTGAATGTTGCTGACAAAAGATTTTTCCATTGGGTGTCTATACTATAAAATATTGTCCACAAAATTTCTTGTTCACATAGCTTGTGATTTTGAAATGCCCTGACCACTGTGAAGTTTTTGCTTGGCAGCGAACGTTTTTTTGAACGCCAGGCATAATCTGAAGTTCTACATGAGTAATAAGAAACACCCATAAGAATCTTTCCTTCCACCAGCATTAGCTTGAATCAAGTTGTCACGGCAAACCAATGACAACGAAAAAAACTGCATTAAAAATGTAGAGACAAAATTCTCAGGAATGGGAAACAGCTGGGACTCTCTTGCTCCAGGGGCATTGCCACCCCATGCCACCCCTTGGCTACGGGCCTGCACAGAAGGATGAATAATGTTCTGAAAAGCACTTTTTGGGTACTGAGCAGCTTAGCAACTGGATGCATATCGAGCATTGTCGTGGTCCAACCTCTCGATGTGACCACACGTCGTGATTCCTACGCGGTCCTTGGATCTGTAGTCCGCGACCCTAACCGCTAAGCCATCCTCAAAAAGATTTTGCCCGACTATGTTCATGGTCCAGGTTGTAATTTAACCCATTTTAACAGCTGTACAGGGGCGTCACTTTAGAGGAATATGGGGGGTGTGGCTCATCCCCCCAACCATGAAAGTAGGACCTTTTCGCAGGGCAAAACTGATTTTTGCAGAGCAAATGTTTTCTGCCAACGGATCCGTTTTTTGTTTTTCTTTTGTAACTGTAACAAGAAAGTAGGTTATGCCTGTCATTTGTCTACTCCAAAAGTAAAATGATACAGACTACAAGTGACACGAAGTAGAAATTGCCAGCGTGATCTTGGGCTGGATGGATTAGATAAAATTGATTCTGATTTCCTTTTACCTTTAAGTGTTACACCCATTTCTATTTTTACACCCTTGGTTGATATTTGTGTCTTATTTGAAAGCCGCACTAAAAAGACAAGCACCGCTTGCCAGAAAACTAAGACACTGTAAGTGTGGCTATTTGGGTGAAAATTTGATGGAATAGTTTTGCATATTTGGGTCTAAAACCAGAAGCGTGACTTTAAATAAGGGAGCCAACTATATACGGTTTTTATATCTATTTTCTGTTTATGATATAGGGGATATTGTATATCTTCTTGTAGGTTGACAAGCTTGTGTTTGCCAGATGAAGATTATGTCATTGATAAATCTTTTCCAAAATATTTGACTAACCCCATCGGCGCATTGCTCAAGATATGTTGTTCTATTGTTGTCATGGATATGTTGGCATAATTTGGGGCAAAGGTTTTTCCCATTGCGGTGCCTTAAGGGAGGTTAATAAAATTTGCCATTACATTCTTCTTTATAAGAGATAGTAAATTGAAGTTCATTCTTAGAGGGTCAATTTGGTTGAAAACCAGTATTAACTAGAATGCGTGTCGTTTCAAATAGAAAAGAGGAATAATTCATTAAGAATGATCTTTAATAAGTTTCTGAAATTCAAGCTCAAGATTCTAGCAGTAACTACAATCCCGGACAAAAATGTTGAGACAAAATGCAATTTTTGTAATTTTCTACTTTACCTTGTCCCTGTAAATTCGAATCCCCCCTTTCCCCCCAAAGCAATGTTGGATTTGTAATTCTATCATTTCTCCTTCAAAATATGCAATCAACATTGAATTGGGGGAGGGGGAGGGGAATTATTTTTTTAAAGGAAGATGAAAATATAAGCTTTCCTTTCTCAACCATTGTTGTCCGGGATTGTAGAATTGCTTCAGTGCCCAGCGAAGGCGCTCACTATTTTTCGCGTCGGAGGAGCATGGAATTTGGCGCGCTTTTTTTTGTGGCCATTACGGGAAGGGAACACACTGTTTTTAGAGGTACAATTTGAAGCGATGGAATTTTACACGGTTCTTGGTCTTGATCAAACACCAAAAAAACTCAGAAGGTAGCAAATCGGATTTATGTTTATATCATTTTTAATATTATTTTGTTCACAGGGCCCGTGCCAATTCATTCGCTAAATGGAAGAATAAATCAGCGTAAATTTTTATCTAGATAGACCTCTATATTACAACAAATACATTGAAGTGAACTAAGTACAAAAGAAACAAAATAGCGTCAGCAAAATGTTTCCAGAATTGGAGCTACATTAAGAGAAAAGATTCTTTACAGAAAACATTCTTTACATTGCTTGCCCCTCCGGTCTAGGCTCGATGGCGCGGGCCTAGGTTCATAGAAATTTGATAGACGGAAAATCAACGATGTAAACAACGAAATTCTGTCTGACCATAAAGTTGATCATTCATGCTGAAAAAGGATTATTATTCGAAGCTCAACAGAAACATTTTAAGGCCTAAAGGGCAATCTACTCTCTCAAGTAGTTTTCCAAAAAGGATTGTTGTTTACTTTGTTTACTTTACGATTGTGGAAAGCAAATGAAATGAAAATATTTTGGTAGAGAGGCAAGCACCCAAACAAAATGCAATAACACTGAATTTTATCAATGCACTATTTTCACACCATAATTATCGTCAGCCTCAGTTTTTTTCTACTGCTGCTTTCTTGAAAAACGTATCTCTGTCATACCTAGAAACAGTAAAACTTTGCCGGTTCAAATTGCAGAATATCGTACAAGTAATTGTCGCTTGTTAAGCTGATGAACTACTTCATGTACAGTTCTGGCGATCTAGAAAAACGATTTAACAATAAACAATTTTTGATAGTTTTTTCATATTTTCAGTGTTGGAGAAAGCTGTGATCTTTATTGCTATTTCCCGCCACCCTTGCCTGAGTTTTTTGTTGTCTTCTGTTTACAATGGTCAGAAAAAATGAAAGAAAAGATGTCTGTGCAGTTATTTTTGGATAGTGATGACAGAAATATTTGCAAAACAATAGGAGAAGTTTCAAAAGATTCTTCAGCAATATGTTTCAAAGGGGATTGGAATGAAGATGAGGAATCAATTGCTGATGAAATTCAAGCAAAGGTTTGAAGCCAACACATTTCAATTCATTATTCCTTCTCTGCTCGGGGCTCTGCTCTCCTCATGCTCTTGTTGTAGTATATGCTATAGGCTGAAAGAATGCCTTACCAAATAATGATGTCTTATCTGTTTTGGACTTGATCAGTTTGATCATTCTGTTTTGGACTTGATCACTTGATCATAAACTTACGCATTTGTTAATGAGACAGAGGTATCTAGTAGTGGCACAAGTTGTTAGTAGAAATTCAAAAGGGTGCTGTAGCAAGACCAAAGTGACAAGATTGGTAAAGGTTACAGAGGGAAGCAGAGCAGGCCTAGCAGGGGGCTTAGGGGCTTCCCCAGAAATTGTGACCATACCCTTTTTTTCAAAACTAACACATTTTTTTATAAGAATCCCTATTTTCGATTTTGAGCCTAAGATTTTTCTGAAATTTTTCTTGCTCAACACAAGGTGTAAATTCGCCTTAAGATCAAAGAAAAATATTAAATCTTTTTTGATGTGTTGGTTCATCATAAATGTCAAGGTGACAGTTGTTTTGCTTTGGGAGAAAACTCAGATTAAGGAAAAATTTTAGTCTTGATGAAATTAAGCCTGGCATTATTCTTAAATTATTCTTAAATTTTAGCAATTTTGATCCTCAATATTCTTAAAGACTTTACTCTTATAAAAAAGTGTGTGTTTGAAATTAGCCATTTTATTGGCTTAGCACTGACTTGCTCCAAAATGGAGATATTGAAAGAAATACTATTGCAGGAATATTAAATTTTCAAACTAATTCCTAAACAAATCAGTATATACCTTCTAACTGTGTCAATACCATACATTGCAGTTTTTGTAAAAGTTTCTCTTAAAAGTTTATCTTTAAAGTCACTACTGAAATTGGATATTTTTGGATACAGGGCAGACTTCTGAAGCTATTAATAACTCCAGCTGATCCAGCAAGTGATGATATGGACTCACAAGATTCAGGCATATCAAGTGAGACTGTTTTGTTTTCCAAGAATGAGCTGTCACCGAGAAGCAGGTCTGATTCAAATGAAAAAGAACAAAAGAACAAGAAACCTTTCAAAAGGGAAAATAGAAAAACGTTACTGGACTTTTCGTTTGGTGAAACAAAGAAGTCCCAACAAACAAGGTACAGATGATAATCTTTAAACTATAACCAAGAATTATAAACCTTTGTTTGCATTGACATGGTCAAATAATGATAACCATATGGCTACCACCTGTTTGGATTCCATTGATATTAAATTACTGACTTAGATGATTAAGCAGTTTAATTTAAATTGATCAGAAGATCTGTCATTGAATGGACTCTCTTTCATATTAACAAAAAGTCTGCAGACTTGACTCAGGAAAAAAGTTTTGCTCTTAGATTAAAATCAAACACAATTGTCGTCTACTCTGCACCTTTAAAGTTTTTATTAAGTCTTTTGTGGCTTTCTTTGTTTAAAAACTAAAACCTCAAGTAATATTCATATTTTACATTATGCATTTTATTTTTGTGCTCAGTTATTTCGATATTTTTTATCCTGATGGCAAGGTGCAACCCTTGGTTTAAAAAAAAGTATATAATGGTTTTGCTTTTTTTATTTCTAGAGGTGGACCTTTGAAAAGAAAATCTATTTTTGACTTTGATGATGATAAAAAAGATGAGCGTAAAAAGCATATCAATGGTGAAACTTTAAAATATGTGAATAGCAATAAAGAGAATTCTAAGAAAATAAGTAATGACCTGATGTCACCCATAAAAAGAATGGAAAAGTCCATCAAAAAATCTCCTTACCGTTTCAAGAATCTCTCTGATAATAAAAGCAGAACTTGTACAACTGCAAAATCACCTGCCACACCTGGGCTGTTTGACCTTCAAGGTAAGAGGTCCATTTATTTTTTGGCTTTATCCACAGGAGATTATAAACTTCAATCCTGGATCTCAATTGTTGTGCTATTTTAGTTGGACAAAGTTTTCTTCTCTATGTTTACTCAATCTTGTATCTTAGATGCTATACAATGCAAGATATTTGCTATTTTGAAATCTTGCTTTGGCTATCTATCACACATTCCACAGAGCAAAATAAAAATGTTTGGCTAGAGTTACCAGTAGAAGCGAATATCTGCTTTTAAAGGGGCTGCGTCATGTGACCTTAAAAAACATTTTGTGTGGGACAATATGTGTGTAAGAGGGATTTCGTTTACCAATTATCAAAGCAGTGTGTCTGACAAAATGGCAGGCCATGTTATCTTGATGCTTGCAGCAATGTTTCACTTTATAAGAACCTGGGACATACTGACATACTGTCCCATCGGCCAAACGCTCATTAGGAAGTTCACTTCTTGTGTTTCCATTGCAGTACGCTTCTTTTCCATGGACAGATCAATTAAATGATGTTGAAATATACTTAGAAGTTCTTTCAGGCTTTGGCCATGAAAAAATAACTTTTTAGTAAGAAAATATGTTAAAATCTTCTAGATGCACTGCGATTCTCTGTTCTACCAAATCTCACTTCAGTTGCTGTGTAGAATCATTCCACCCCATCCACAAGCATCTACACAACAACATTGTCCTGTGGCCTTTCATGTGACCCAGCCCCTTTAAATATTCGTTATTGTAAAAGGTCATGCATAAAAGGCATTGAACCATGCTTTGTTCAATAAGAGGCCCAATGTTATGTTTTTCTTTGTTTGTTCAGTTTCTCAGGAATACAAAAGATGTGGCTGAACCCTTGTTAATTTCCTCATCCTTTATGAATCAATGCTTTCTTTACCAATAGAACTACAGACATCCAACAAGTGCAGTCTTTTGGATATTTTATTCATTATCCTGTTATACTTTCTTTTTCTTTCATGACAGAACCATCACCAAGATGGGGACACACATTCTGTGAAGTTGAAGGTGACAAGGCCATTCTCATTGGTGGGCAAGGTATGAGGAATCAAATATGCAAAGACTCTATCTGGCAGTATAACTTTGGTACGTAAGCAACTTTTATTAAGCTAATTAAGCAGGTCTTACTACAATCACAGGAAAATTTTAAGACCAGCTATTTAACACTACTTTAAGACAATTTTGATGCTATTTTCTACTGATGGATCATGACTAAAATCTTCTATTTGCTTTTCAAGTGTTTTCAAAAAAAGTGAATCAAATGTTGTTCATGGTAATGTTTTGTCTGGTCTAAGTGAAATGGCCAGAAGTAATGTGTAATCATATTTAGGGATGTACCGGATATCCGGTAGGCCGGATAATCCGGCGCCGGATCGCTGATTTTTTGAAAATCCGGTTCCGGCCGGATTTGTTTCCGAAATCGGGCGAGTTGCTGGATTTTCCAGAACTTAACAAGATCAACAATAGAACAAGCACCTTGAAAACAAAGTTGAAATGAAAGTGCTCGCATCACGAAACAGGAAGACTGGATGATATAATTCACAAATTTGGTCCAGGGTTGCCAGATTGGCTTTTTAGGCCAAATTTTTCATTTTTGGTTTTTAGATTTAGATTGTCTGGAAAAAGTGTTTTTTGCTTACTACTTAAGTTTGACCTTGTTGGCCTTTTCAGCAGAACGTCTAAAACTAATGAGTAATTTCTAAATTCATGGAATAATTAATAGTTAACTACAAAGTGTTAACCAAATTTCAAATTTTATCACCTAACCTAAATATTATCTTGATATTAGCAAAGGGTTTTGGAAAAAAGTAAGATTCTTATCTAAGTTATGAAATTATCTAACAGGCACAAGCGTAGAAATATAACCAGTGCCTGCTCGATGGATTCTTGAGAAAGTTTTTTATTTGGCCTTTTTATGAGCATTTTGGCTTAAATTACTCACCAGTCTAGCCTTCGTTTGTAAATTCAATCTGGCAACTCGAATGGGTCTCTTTGATCTTCTCGCTATACATTTTTTCACAAAGTGGCTCAAAACTTTTTATTACTGAAAAATCCATAAATTGCCAGATTATCCGGTAAAATCCGGCCGGATATTCCACGAAGAAATCCGGTAAATCCGGTTCCGGCCGGATTCTGAAAATCCTGATCCGGTACACCCCTAATCATATTTGGAAAAGTTTTCACTAAAATCCATCTAATAGGCTAAGGCCAACATTCCCTGTTTGGTCAGTTGGAAAATTTTTAAGCACTGAAAAATAAGATGAAGAGAAGGCTTAATGCTTTAATTTTCAAATTACTCAATCCATCAGTTGTCCAAACAAAGCATTGGTACTTTCCTTGATGTTTTTGGGACACAAAAAACCAAAGCCTTTAGTAGTGTGACACTGTTGTGTCTGCTGCTCCCTTGAGCACTCCAGCAGTGATATCGAACTGGCCTGTCTTTCCATCAGGTGTCTGTATTCTAGCCTTAGTGTTCGAGTACCTCTTTCTATTGCTCTCAGTAGATTGAATGGGATACCATAGGCCTTGAGGATCCTCATCAAATGTATTTGGTTTTATTCTATTCTTACTTTGATGTGTGAATGCAGGCCTGGCCGTGAGGATTTTAGCAGGCGAGCGGTACATGGCTCTCCCCGGGAACGTCAGGCGGGCGATTTTTAGTCTCTTGAAAATCGTCAATAAAAGTATATGAATAAACGACAGTCTTTAGCAGCTAGGTTTACAAAACAAGATGGCGATTCTCCGACACAGATAAAACGATAGTTTCATATAGTCGCAAATCAACAACATTGTCATTAACAAGGTTTGAACAGAATTAAAATTAAATAGCATAGTTTGTTTTTTTATAACATTAGTAAAAACTAGCATTCATTTCAAAACTGGCATTTTGATGTTTATGTATCTGAAGGCTTGTTATTTCCGAGTTCATTGTCACAGGAACATACACATGTTTTATTAAGCGAAGCTAATAAATTCAGCTAGTATTGGAAATTTTAAGATTAAGAGATTTTGAGAGCTGACAGTTTCTCACCGGTCCTTAGAAAGCGACTATATCTATCAGTGGGGATCTCCTGTATACTTTTATTAACATTAAAGCCAGTTATAAGAAACCACACCTGTTCATAAATTACTTAAAATTGCGAGGCAATAGAGTTTCGACAAACAAGTGCATGCTTCAGACGAAATAAAGAATGCCTGCAGGATCTCGGGTAATATTTTCCCAGTGCTTGATTTTCTCAACCTTTTGGTGATCTGAGAGCTTAGTTCCCATAAAAGTTTCTTATAAGAGAATACGGGGCAAAGACGACGAAGAAAGTAATATGACACGTATTGTAAGTTTGTCCATGTTATTGTTCGTCAAAATCTGATTCATAAATGGAAGAATCTGGTTCGGAATCAGTGATTTATCGATTTGTTCCACACGTCTCTTCTTGCTTGGCTGCTCTCCCTCCTGTTCTGGCTTGCGAGTTGCACCTTTCTTCGCTTTTCTAAATACATTTCCACAGCATGTGCTATTAGTCCTTATCGCTCCGCTTCTGACCAGACACTCTCATTAGCTTTGGTGATGAGTAGACCTTCCATTGTTTCATGGCTCATACTCAATCGTTAATCATTCAGAAGGAGAGTGGGTAAACTGAAGGCCCTTTCAACACATGTGATTAATTCGATAACAAAGCAAAGATTTGGAAACTCTAGCTTCCTAAAATTTAAAACACGTCGCCATAACATCTTTGGCTTCTTGAAAAGATCTCCAAAACTGCGTCTTGCAAAATTGCGAAATCTCTTCCATTCAACGAATGAGCTCTTTCATTTATGCCTGCCTCTGAAAGAGGTACCATTACTGCCAAAATTACTTGGAACACCCAACACTTTGCGCTGTGCTTTTCAATTTTTCATTTGTTTTCCCCAATACAACTACTTCCGTCCCCCTTTTCCCCCAAAACAATGTTGAAAGTATAGGAAAGTACTCCATCATCAGTACATCATACAAGGCACACGAAAAAACGTACTCCACAACCCCTTCCTTTGTTCTATAGTAAATCAACCATATATGCCACTTTTCATCCTCTCTCCGAATAATGAATGCCAGAAATAGGAACATCCACGTTTTCTCTGTTTCCTGGTTTTCTTCTTCCATGACCTTCTTTAAGGTAAATTCCTAAAACCTGTTTTGTCTCCCACTCTTATTTGAATTTTTCAAGATAGCTGTTGAGCAATTCTTCGTCCCTTCCCGCATTCTCTTCCAGATCGTTCAACTTATCGAATGTTCTTTGGATGGATTCAGCAATTTTGTACGGGATAACAACATTCCCTTCAAATACAAAAAATGATGGACCTGCTGCTTCTAAATTGTCCACATAACTTACAAGTTTGGAGACGAATTCGTATGACTGCAACTGTTTCAGCAAACCTCTGATCTTTGCTTTTGTCTCTGCTCTTCCTGAGCATTCGGCTAAGGTATTTTCAAAAGCAGATATTAAGCCAGGCAACATATCAAGAAAAACTTTCGTCCCTCTACGTCGATGGTTTATGAATCTTGTGGTTTTCTATGCCCAATGCCTTGCAAGCAGCATATACTTCGTTATTCATTTTTCCAGAATTCCACAGTGCGATGCAAACTGACATATATGTTTCATCGCACGCCTTGAAAGGTGACTCTCCAGTCACTGACTTAAAGGCCAGCTCTACGCGATGTTTGCACAGTGAATCTACAGCAGACAGTCTCGATTTTCTACCAACTGCGTCAAAACGCCAGTGTAATGCTGGTATTTACGCTTGCACCATCAGCAGTCGCGGACACCATCTTCACCTCGTACTCTTCTGGTGACAGCGGTCGACTCCTTCTTCACTGAAGGTGCTGTCTATTCCCTTCTTTATAGAGTCAGCATCCACACCACCATAAGTGCTCATTTCCAGGAGGGAAAGGACTAAATAGCATGGTATTCCCTTCCTTTCCACCCTCACCACGATCAGCTCCTTTTCAGAGCCTGTCTTTCTCGCTTGTGACCCATCAGACATCAACGACAACGAAATACTGACTGGCTATAATGGCAGCGCACCTCTCTCGGACAGCATCAGAAATACAATGGACGTACTCCCTTGCAGCTTTGTTGCTGTCTCTGCCCTCAATTTAGACAACCCCATTCTGCTTTTGGCACTTGACGAGGATCTTGAAATGTTTCAAGGGCATAGTTGGATTCATGGCCAGTTCAAACGCAGTCTTCATCATCTTGGTGTATGCTTGTGAAGTGCTTTGTTTCAGGGCAACATCGATTCTTGTCAGCACTAACTGCTCGCTCGGCCATAGAAATGTAAAACAATATAATGTTTCAGCTTTTCAAGCGAGACAGAAAGTTCTCTAAACATGATAATAGTGCATTGAATTCAAACTTCAAGACTTTTTTCACATGTAAACTTTGAAAACCTCTTGTCTAAGCTTTAATCTTCGAACTCAAACTTTCATCTGACACCCGTCACAGTTTCGTCTCTTTTAGGTTCGTCTCTTTTAGGTTCTATTTTATGCTCTCATGATCAGGGTCAGACAAAATATTAAATGAATAGTTCCCATACTCAACGCAATTTTCAAGTTCTGAACAACGGAATAAATCTAAAACATAAGTTTTAGAATCAATTTTCACCTTCGCCTTCCTTGGTAGGGACAATTAATCGCTGTTCTTTTGGCAGACACCTTTCTTCTCCCAAAGCCCATTTGTGTCCTTTTCCTGTGACAATAAGTAGGTAAACCAAGCTCACTTTTAAAATATGTATGAAAAGGAGTACACTTACACAAATGAAATCAAGCTGTCGGTGAAGAAATGAAGCTATCGATGAAGAATTAGCTAAATGAGTGAAAAGGCAACCCTGTCAAATGGCATTTAAATCGGCCTTCGAAATAGCATTCTGGTGGAAATGAAACCAAGAAGTGTCAAGAAACGAAAGAAAGACCAAAACAGGTAGTTAACGTGGGAACTGACATTGAGGAAGCGGTGAATAGCTCGCCTCGTGGAGGCACGCGTGGCGAGCGAGCGTGGAGGCACGCGGTATGGCTGGCTCGCTTCCTTAGCCCAATCTCCAGTGACAAAAAATTAGCGAAATGCGAAAAATTCCGCACGAAATAGGTCATGGACATGCGCAATGAACTTTTGCTGGGATTTCTCGCGAAGAGTCTCTCTGCAAAAAAAGGTTGAAAATGAGTTTAACTTCTTTTGCTATTCGCTTGCGAAATCCTTCAGCAACCAATTATTTTCACTATCCCTTTGTCCCGCTTCCAAACTTTACATTCCAAACTTTACATGTCGTGAGGTCAACAATTGGGCTTTATAATATGTATTCTGTTATTAATTTAATTTGTTTTTCACAGGTACAAATCACTTTGAGAGGATAGATGAAGAATCCAGTGATGCATCTCGAAGAATGGGACACACAGCGACATACAGCGAGGCTTCGTCACAGATTTTTGTGTTTGGTGGCTCAAAGAGCAAAAGGTGGTACAGTGATGTTCATGCTCTTGACTTGAACACAATGAAATGGAGGAAACTAGAGGTTTGCATTTGATTGGAATTGTGGGTATCTTTATTAACTGACCATCAGGATTCTTATTTTAATTGAAGGAATTGTCAAAGAAATTTTGCAAAGCATGGATGTTAAAAAATCTGGATTTGACCCCAAAGGAGTTATTTATCTAAAAATGATCTACAAATTTTTTTTCCAATCTGCCATGCCTTTGATGCATTTTTGGTTTCTTGATGCAAAACAACACTTACTGTCCTTGTCAGAAATAGCTTAATCTCTGAGTTTTCCTTCCATCGAGGCATGTTTTGTAATTATACATCATGATCTGGGGGCGACTACACCGGGGGGGGGGGGCTGGAGGGGAAGCTGCATGATATTATGCAGGATACATCCACCTTTCTATAATGCTATAATACACTAGAAAATTAAAATAAGATGTTGAACCCTATCAATAGGCCATGGTGCCTTCTGAGTGATGACATACACCAAAGGTGTCCACCAAACGACCCACTGTGCCTTTTTCTGTTGCCTTTCTTAATCAATCAATTTTCTAAAATTTTGTCCATGTGCTATGTCTACAGTGTGCAATACCCGCCAAAATGCATTCTAATCACCAGGCATACTTACCCACACCCTTAATTATCTCATGTTGAACATGGACAGCCAAAATTGAGATTGCAGTTTGTAGTGCGTTTGTCAAACTATTCTTCAGAGCGGTGATATTAATCGCAAAGGCTTATTACATTATCTTTATTTTGGTTTTACTTTCATATTTCTCATCCTATTTATCTTGACACATACCATAAATCCCTGATTAAAGGCACCAGTGCTTAATCGATTTTTGAATTTTTTGACTTTGTTTTTATTTGAGAGAAAAACATCATAGAGTGAAATTCTTGAAAATCTGTTATCTCCTAAGAAGATCTGAACTCTATTTTAATGAAACAATGATTTAATCTCTTAAAAAACTTGAACTAGGAAGCTATGAATCTTATGAGGATTTGGCACTTTGATACCTGAGCTGAGTCAATCACTACAATTTTCATTTCAAGACTGAGTGCTTATTCAAGAGGTATATAGAACATTTCTTCAAAAATTTCATGAATGCGGTAGAATACAATAAAATTGAAACAAAAGATGCGGTAGAATACAATGAATCTGGTGCTTGATTTCAGCCCACTGGGAAGCCTCCTGTTAGAGCTTATCATTCTTGTACTTTGGTTTATGACGAGTTGTTGGTGTTCGGTGGTGTCTACCCGAACCCAGATCCAATGCCAGATGGATGCTCCAATGAAGTTTATTTTTTCAACACAGGTACCAACTATCTTTAATCTAATTATTCTTGTCAACTTAACATAACCATTAATAGTATAATATAAATAGATATAAAAGTGTAATAACCAAATGTATGCCTCAATATAGTGACAATCTGATGATGACACATAATAATGTTGTTCTAGGTTTTTGTCTTTTGATCACGTAATCTGCATCAACACCCTAAAATGTCTTTAAATGTGGGAAAATAGTCACATTTGTTACAGGTTGCTGGAGATGTGGCCACATATCAAACTGCTGTGTGTTTCTGAATCTTATGAGCCAAAATAACAGTAATCTGTTAGTAAAAATTATTATTGACTATTGCCCAGAAAATCTTTAACATATTTAGCTTATCTTGCACATGTAGAGGTTAACCATCACGTTCTTTCCGCTCATGCAGTCAGAATTGAAAAATTCGAAACATGTATTAATCTTATTTAGGTTTCATTATAGTCATAATTTTGTCACATTCATATTCTTCTTGTAATATGCTTGGTTTGTAAGATTGGTATGCTTCTAAATAGATGTAATATGTTCTAAATAGTCATCATGATTATGGCACAGTTTGATTTCTTGCAGAAACAAATAGTTGGTACCAACCCATAGTCAGAGGCGAAAAACCAAATGCCCGGTCTGGGTGAGTAAGTCGATGTTTGAATACCCCAGTCAAACTATTTAAGGAGCGAAAGTTGCGATGCTAAGCTGGTTACTTTTACCGGAAGCTAATTCGTCATTAATACTTTGTTATTTATATTCTTCGCATAACTCCTACGTCTCCAAAAGAAAATTTTGGTTTTCTTCTTCAACCAGTGAATGAAATAACTCACCTTCCTGCCATAACACAATACCCCACCTTCTAATACATGACTTCCAAGGACTGATACCCCCACTTTCCAATGCACAATAAGCAATACAAAAATTGTGCCGAAAACTATAATGGCATAGCCCGGTTTCCGTTCCATCTAGCAGTTTTAGAATCCTTCTACATAAAGATGAAAAACTGTTATTGTGTAGAGAGAAAGAGTTCGTTTTCACGCTTCAACTTTATTAGCAATGTTTCCTTTAAACAAACTGCACTACTTAGGCAGCCTTAACAGTCATTTGCTCGCATTTCTGATTGGCCTATTTCGAACCATATATGGGTATACATATACACTTCCTAGCTAAACTCAGAGATTTTGATCTATGTTCTGACGGCTTGTACTCTTAAGATTATCAGAAAGAAAGCTCAAGTATATTTTAGAATGTTTGTTTTTTGAAAGCCTTGTCTATCATCATCTTGTATTTCACAGAATTGCCCACACCAATATAGAATTGGATATTTAGGCATTTCTTTTTTATACCCTAAGTAATAAGAAGTAATGAAAACGTTAATTTTAATCGAAATTTTTAGGCACTCTGCCTGTCTGGTTGACGGATTGCTTTACATATTTGGCGGTTGGGACGCCCCGACCTGCTTTGATGATCTTTGGACCCTTGACATTGGTAAGTCACCTCTTCTTCCTGGTTTCGAGTGGCATGTCAACATTTTTTGGGCTGAAATTCTTGAATGCTAAGGGTGCTGGATTACTTTGCTGCTTATTGGTATTATAACAAGAACCCATTTTTGGGAAAATACTGATATCTTTTTTTAACTTTCACCTGGGTACCTGTAACTTTCATTAAACCTCTTTGACAATTATAGTGAAAATGATTATATTAATTTATTTATGCTATTTTGTATTTTTTTTTCTTTGAATTGTCTGATCTTTGTTTGGTTTATTATTAAACAGGACTTATGAACTTCACGAAATTAGAAGTAGTTGGCAAAGCTCCTTCTTCACGAAGTTGGCATGGAGCAATGCTCACTTCAGATCAGCAAAGTATGCTTGTGTGCGGTGGTTACAATGGGGACCAAGCACTCAGCGATGTTCACGTTTTCAGGATAGGTAAATATACACTTTGCTCTTTTCAATAAAGAGAGTTGATTCTGTTTGGCATTTCGATTAAAGGCACTTTGCTCATTCCTATTGCTTTTACTTAACAATAGACCAATTTCTAATTTCACAATTGGCAACGTAAAACTAATTCTAATTCATCGTGTTCTTGTTCATAAACCCGCCGCTTATTGCCTATCGACCATAAAGCCTATTGTTAAATCACAGCGGTTGACTGACGGGAAAAAACGCCTTTAAATAACGTGGCGAACGTGGTTTTTATTACATGCAACTCCGTGTGTAGTTTCTCCACTTAAAATCACACTGCTGATTACAGTCACATGAAATTTAAGCCCAAAAATAACAGGCCTTGTAATTTGGCGAAAACCCTGGTTCCTTTACAGTGGCATTTCTGCAAACTCATAATGGCAGTAACGATAGAGCCTTTGCATGAATCATGGGTAATAAATACATGTTCAGCATTTTCGATGTTTTCTTCTCGATATTTGAGTTCAATCAACCATGTTCAAATTTTCAAACTTTAACTGGCACCTACGAGCTACATGAAATCGAATTAATTAAAATCTATATTAACCTATAACTAAATCTTACATATCACCAATGATCGGCAACTATTTTTATTCACAAATTTTGGAAGATGGCACGAAATAACGGTAACATAGCATACTGAAATACTTTTCGTCCGGCACTCTTCAGAGTATAAACGTCGGATGCGCTTATGAGACTATCCGATGTTTATACTCAGAAAAGTGTTGGGCGAAAAGTTCTTCAGTATTTCGTGCCAAGTCAAACTTTGCGATACCAAAAACTTTTTTTAGATATCTACCAATTTCCAAAATAGCATCAGTTTGTTTTGTACCTAGCCTGTTTTTAAAACTATTCAATTTAGCTCTGTTTACAGTTACACTCCGCTCACCGACTCAAATTTTCAAGCTACATTGGGTGTGACAATATCATGGATCAATTGCAGTACTGACTCAAATTATGCCAGTGTTTTGCTTTGGCTCGTCTAAAATCTTGTTGGGTTTACGATCGCCTGTCTTTCTATAATTTTATGTTATATCTTGCTATCCTTATTCCAATATCCATCCTCTTTAGTAGAAAAATATCAAAATTATTGTTTGTGCCTTTGTGACATTTGGCTTTGCATTGTATTGCAGCATCTAGGAGCTGGTCCCAATTAGAGACAAACAGTAATATTGCAAGAGCCGGTCATAAATTGTTAAAGCGTAAGAGACATCGCAAAGATGGAAAGGTAGAGGACAGTATTGTGGTTTTTGGTGGCGGAAATAACGAAGGAGACTTTTATAACGATTTATTAGAACTGCCTATGAAGCTGTATGCAGCTTTATGAAGTCAAGGGCTCTTCGATCTCTTGCGAATTATGCACCCGTAGGCTCGTTTTTGTCGCAGTATTTATGAGTTCTGTAAAACAATTTTTGTATCCTGTTTTTTCAATACGATGTTGTTACTGATAGCTAGGTCATACAAACATATTCTAGAAACCTGAAGAAACGCTGTTAATTTCCACTCTTGTTCATCTTAAATAGCACCGGATCGCCTAGCGAAAAGTTGCATTTGATACTGTTTCGAAAAGCTCTCGTGCAAACTGGTGGAACGGTTTCTAAATGAATGGTGATAGGAAAAGCGACCAATAATAGAAGTTGTTACATAGTTATCAATTTTTAGGCATCAAAGTTTATATTTCTACACTATACGCCTCTGCAGTCACAAAATTGAACCTATCCCATGTAGAAGTGTGCTTGACGAATTATTTTGGTGCTGGTTCGAGGCGATTTAAACGAAACCGTTCCAAAATATCTGATGTTATCACAGCCTTAGAGAGTCAAAGAGTGAAAACAAAACCTTTCTGTCTAACTTTGTAGAGATCTTTTGCCTTCATGAAGTAGACGGAAACCAAAATATCTAAATAAAAATTTTCCAAAATTATTTTAAAAATGTCGCTACTACACCTGTTTATAAGATTACAGTCTATAAGAATATTAAGGCTGAAAATCACTTAAATTTAAGAACAATTTTAAAATTATGCTTCATTAGGACTCTTTCATTCATTTAGGCTTTTTAGAAAAAAACTTGTTGCATTTCACGCTCTATGTTTTGAAATACACTTAAGGATGACGAATTTTGTGACCAACGAATCAAAGCTTTTTACGAAAATGAGTGGTTTACATGAGAAGTGAATACTTTTTATGTACGAAGAATGAGTACATATAGGAGTGGGGGATCCTGTAAGTAAGTAACTAACTAACTAACTAACTAACTAACTAACTAACTAACTAACTAACTAACTAACTAACTAACTAGCGAAGTGACACGGTTTCTGTAATAGAATGCTACGCGAAGAATTCCCATTTTCCTCTAATTAGTGTCCCGCTTTCTATTGCTTGCGGCTACGAAATGATGTTGACTCAACGTCATCAGCAAGTCGATTTTGCAAATTTTTATTTTGGCCTTGCCAAAAGAGAAGTTAGCACAGTTTCAAAGGAAGGTGCAGCACACAATTCAGCGATTGTGCAATCGTACAATGGAAGAAATGACAATTGCGGGAATTAAGGTTTTCTATTCGATAAAATTTCAAATTATTGACAAAGCTCTTTGATACCACTGAAACAATCTCCACGAAGAATTCGGAGAGGTACCATGTTTTGCTAGATGTCATATTTTTAGGAGAGCGTTCCCTGACCATAGGCGACCCGTGATTCATTGATGCAGTCCAAAATCTCCTCGACGTATATGACACGTATGAGGTTAATCGGATTATCCGAACCAGATTTTCACATTCGCGCTCTTCAAGTTTGCGATATTTCAGCATAATCACAAACCATTGTGAATGAATGCAAATGGTTATGAACCAGCATTGATCATCATGAAGCAGTGTTAATCATCGTGAATCATTGTGAGTGATCGAGAATCATCATCAGTCATAATAAATCTGCGAAGTTCATCGTGAATTGGCTCAAATGATCATGAATCATTGCAAATCGCTGTAAATCGGCATGCCGTAAAAGCTCTAATAAGCCCCCTCCCCCACTCTATCAAGCCCTCTCTCCATCAAGCCCTATAACCATGCCAAATTTTATAAAAAGCCCCCCTCTCTATTAAGACCCCCACTTTAGCCTCTGATGTCAAACAAAGAAAACATGCACATCTAGTGGTTCTCTTGACGGCTGTGATGATGATAAGACCACGTGCATTAAATATGGGCCCGTGTAAAGGTTTTATTGTGCGCCTTAGAAGTCAAGAGGATGCTGATGTTGATTCTTTCAAAGAAATCCCATGGCTTTGTGGCCATCAAAATAGGCATGAAATATCGCGAAGCATTTTAGTGCGTTTTTCAAAGATGGTGCTTTAAGCCTGATTTACACGAGACGAATTTTTTCGTGCGAAGCGAATTTTTCGCCGCGAATGCGCGAAAAATATGCGCAGAAGTGGAGATTAGAAAATTCGCAGCGAATTCGCAGCGAATTCGCAGCGAATAATTCGCTGCGAAAAAGTAGAAACCATTCCTACTTTTTCGCTGCGAATTTTTTCGCCATGTAAAATAAACCAATCAGAACAGCAATTGAAGACATCTGACACGAACCCAAAGGAAGGGCTAGGCCGAATGGTGCTACGCAATGTAAACATATCTAAATCAAAAGTATGCAAAACGACAGAAAACTACGAAATGGTTGAAGACCTATGACAAACAACAACATGGGTGAAGAATGAGTAACCTATGACAAGGCCTAAACAATGCTGGGAAAATCCCGCACCTATAACATAAACAATGGAATGGGACGTTTCTAGCAACAGGCGTCTTTGGTGCAATAAACGATAAAAGCTCCTCATATGTAGTTGGCGACATTCGAAAGTAATTATTCCTGACAATGTAAGCGTAAGTCACTTACCAAAAGATGAAACTCCCCCTTCTGCAGACGTTCTGAATAAATTTTCCGAACCAAGTACCCATTTATTTGCTTTTTTGCTCACTTTTTTTCAATAACAACAATCTTCGAACAGACGCCATTTTCTTTGGCATTATTCGCGGCGAATTCGCAAAAGAAATTCTGCCAGTGGAAATTAAACTTTGAATTCGCAGCGAATTCGCAGGAGAAGAATTCGTGGCGAAAAATTCGCTTCGCGCGAAAAATTCGTCTCGTGTAAATCAGGCTTTAGTCTAATAATCCTATCAACTAGAGCCCCCCCCCCCCATCACTTTGAATTTCTTGGCGCCGCCCCGGCACCGTCAATGACAATCTCAACGAGAGTAATTTCTCACCGAGACCCTATATTCTGATAATTTTTCTTTATGAATATCCTCATAAAAAAGCCCAATCCTTCTTGCTACCGGATCATAAGTGTACTTGAAACCATTGATGTTCAACGCAGTCTTATATCTTCTTGGGTATTGATTAGGTTTTTGAGTACCATAAATGACGAAGTAAGTGCACATTTGATCAAAATTGCTCTTGTTTGTTTGTGCAGTTGAAGAATGCACAGAATTTAGGTTACATTAAAGTTGCAAACTTTCGGGCGATCAAAATTTCGAGCAGAATTTGGTCCGAAACTTTAATTGTCCGAATCCTAAAAGCGTCCGAAAAGTGTTAGAGAAAACAGAAAAGTGGAAGAAAACAGAAAAGACAAAGAAATACATTGGGTAGTACTCGTCGCTTTTCTTAATAACGTAATAAAGTGAAATAAATATATGGTGCAAATAAAGTCAGTCATGATCATACCATATCTGGCTTTTATTCTCCATGAAGACGTTCTGGATCGCAATCATGGCCTTCATCTTCAACCAACACCAGTAGATTATTCTGACCCTCCGATCATCGACTTATTGGTCATGTCCCCTACGACTTTCTTAGTATGCTTCTTTTTCCATGCGGTGTGTAAGGACTGTGATGGATTTTTTATGAAACTTATGAATGCTGAACTTTCTACGTGTTTCACTTGTTACTTTTTATTTGCTACGTGATTCAAAGTTTTGGGTCCCGTGACAAATCTTAGTTGACCTTGTTTTCGAAATGATTTTGGGTGAGTTACAAAAAGTTGTTGGCCTTCCTTCAAACCTGCAATTTATGGCCTCAATCTCCCTCATTTTAACAGATTGATAAAGACGTGATGAGAGCAGCTGGACAGTGTTCTAAACCAGACAAAAACATTTAATTTAATATAAGGTCTTCTTGCGTCGCTTTTCTACTTTACCCACAAGTTTTATCGCAGCATTAGGCCTCTTTCCAAGTTTTTCGAGAATCAATTGTCCTGACACATCAATATTTCCCTTCTTTCATTGTGCAATTGTGATATAATTTTGCACAATTGAAACAACAAGAACAAAAACGCAAACTTTTGTTTTATCAACAAAGTCAACAAAGCCTATAAATCAAGTTTGTAGGTTTTTAGGGTTTTTCCATCCCTGGATTTTGGTAAATATACACTACAAATGAGTCTAAGTAGTTAGATTTTCTAAGGAAATGACATCATATAACGTCCACCTAAAAATCATTTTAACGGTTGTAGAATAGGACATGTAAGATAGAAAACTTCCAAGCGTTAGACCATTCGATTCGTGAGAAAAGATTTTGATTTAATCACATTTTGACAACGTTAGCATTTTTGTACTACGATTACAATGCTAGTTTTCCTTGTTGCTTTCAGTTTTCTTTATTTGTTAAGTTTTTCTATTGCACCTACAAAGTTGTTAAAATTCTTTGAGTGATAAATGCAAAATTACTGTTGGTTTTAGCATAAATTTTGCGTCAAGCAAAAAGTGTTTGTCCGACAGTTTTTGTCCGCAATTGTCGAAAATGCGTCCGAAACCTCTCCGTTCGTCGATGTAAATAAGTTTATGAATGCCAGACAAGGAAGTCACCCGACGCAGTGAAAAATAGAAATACCCGGCGCCTTCCTTAGGCCAAGGTTATTCCCCTCTGCATAACGAATGAAAGGTCGCGAATTGGCTGGGCCTCCCCTTATGTCTTGAGCGTTTTTCCCTTGGCGTAAGTACAGGCCTAATAAGTTACGTTGGAGATTTCTACTAAAAACATATGTAGGGATTTTTGGACAGAAAACAATACACTTATTTTTTATAAGAGTACTATAAATTTTGTCTAGCCTCGATAGTCAGAAGAAAATTTCGTTTTAAGCCTGAATATACATTCTTATAAACATTCATTAATTATATACATAAAGTCTGAATATACATTCATTTAAGTCTGTATCCTTAAGTATTCTTATTTTTTCAAATCTGATATGGTTTCAAGGGAACATTGCCCGCATTTGAAACGAAACCACGCTTTTTGAATAAAGATATGTCAGTCATGCAATTCTCTGTTTTGGACATCGCAAAACAGGCAATTGCTGAAAAATGGGAGACAAAAATGGGAGCTGAGGCTGAGCAATATTCTTAAAATTTGAATAGAAATAAGAAAAATTGTGATTAAAACATTCAATGAAGTTTTGAAGGGAAGTTAATCTAAAACCATAAACATCTATCAAACCTTTAATACTTTCTTTGCAAATATAACCCAAAATCTTACTTATAAGCTTGGTACTGCAAAAGCCCACTACAAAGATTTTCTAAAGAACCCGATAACTCACGCGAGCCTCGATGAGTCCAAGTCATCTGGCTTTTATGATATTACTATCAAAACTATCAAATACACAGATAGTCAATGGTGTTGAGCGTGTTGTACATCGAGTAATAAGCAAACATTAATATCATAAAATAACGACTTTCTACAAGAATGAAATAAAAGCGGTAAAAAGAATAGGAAGAGTAACGGTTAAATGGAGAAAAAAAGAGTAAAGTTTAACTAAATGGAACGTGGTAGAAATATGACGAAGAACTTAAGATGAGATGGAAATATGTGAGGGGGTAGAAAGCGTATAGATGAGATCAGATATAAAATAATAATAGCTGGATTAGGAAAGATACGAAAATTGTTTGTTAAGACCATTAGGAATAACAGTACTAAGTTTAAAAATAATACGTTTTTCGAGGGTTTTGCGTTGAATGTTGTTATGAAGTGCGTAGCAAAGTCCAGTGATTTTCATTTTGGCTGGTGAATGGCCATCTTTGTTAAAATGAATGGAGACTGTGGCATCCGGGCCATCTTCTCTAGATTCCTTAAAGGTGTACTTTCTTCTCCAGGAGCGGATCCAGACTATAGCAACTGTAGCTCGAGCTATAGTCAAATTCTCAGTATTTGATTTTCGAAATACAAAGTTTCCTTGCAGTCCCTAAAAATGTGTTTATGCCCACAAGTGTTTACTATCAACATTTGAAAGCAGCGGTGTAGGTTATCAAATGCGATTAACAAACATAAAATGCTGGCAATGTGTCATCACAATGCCTCTCCAGATAAGATATAAAACACTGAGCGCAGAATGTTCTAATATTAAAACTTAGACGAATCAGAAGTTTCGTTCTTTGTTGACAGTAGCCAACCAGAATTGAGCTACAGTGGATATTCCGAGCTATAGTCGGTCTGGGAATTTGCTCTGGAAAAGGCATCGAAGACAATGAAACCCGTACTATAATTTTTGGCGCGAGCTATAGTGAAGCTATAGTCAGATTTGAAAATGGCCTTTTAACCAATAGAATATGAGTATCCACGTTACTTCTCCGCTCTCTATCCCCAGTAAAGCAAAAGTGGACTATAGCTCGTCTTCACATCCTGGGTCCCCTGTAATGTAGCTTCAAAGGCAAGGACCTACTAGGGAATAGACAGGGACGGCGGAACGACCAAGCGGCGAGAGGGAGGGGGCAGGCTTGAGTAAAAGGGCTTTTGAAAGATAATTCTCAGCTTCTACAAATTCATAGGTAACTGCAATTTTATTTCGATCTTCTGTAGGTATCTTCAACATTGGCTAACTTTCGGCATATAGAACTATTTTACATGTTTTGAGAAGTTCAGAATTTTATATGAATCTCTCTGATTATTACAATTGGCCAGTTTCAAGGGAACTTTATTAGAAACAACCCTTGCCTCTTCTGCTAAAGGGCAACAGGGGCGGTTGTACCTCCACACTCCCTTCTCTGGCGTCCCTGGAAATAGAAAAAGGATGTTCGAAGGAATATTTATTAATACGAAGCAACTATAAACACACATGGTTATATCATTTGCCCATATAATGGGTGTGTCCCACAAGCAAGGAGGGCGTGGTCCCGATCCCAAAAGATTTGAGCTATAGTAACCAAAAATCCTAGATCCGCCGCTGTTCTCTACATTGCGGAGATGTTCACCAAAACGGGCGTTTAACTGACGGGACGTCGCCCCAGTGTAGTGAAGGCAGGAAGATGTGCATGTGAAATGTGTCTTCATGTGGAAGTAGCTGGTTGTGGTGGTAAGTGATCCACGTGGTTGAAGTGTGAACATGGGAGCATGTGCGGAATTTGGGGTGGTGGCAAGGCGTTGTTCCAAAAGTGTCTAATGTTGTTTGTAGCTTTCTGTTAACAAATATATTACCAACATTCTTGTCCCTTCGATGAGCCACGAGAGGTGGGTGTTTAAAAATGTCCGAAACTTCATGGTCATCAGTCAGCAGGTGGAATTTAATTTACAAAATTTGTTTGATCTGCTTCTTGAATGGATGGAAGGTGAAGGTGATTGGAATGCTTTCAATGGCTTTTTGTTGACTGGCGGGATTCAATGATGCTTCTTGTGTCATGGGCAATTTTTGTTTGTAGGCAGACGAGGTAACTGTTTTTGGGTAATTGCTGTTGTTGAAGAAACTTGACATTTTCCGTAACTGGTTGATAGGGAGTGAAGTGGAACCAACAATGTCGACAATGTAGCGCATTAGAAAACAAGGTATCATATGTTTGGGTAATGAGTTCTTCTTCGTATCCAACGAAAATACATATATTATCAAATACATAAGTGACTATATCTCAAACGCGCTCTCCGATCTGATAAATAAATCTGTTACTTTAGGATTTGTCCTATATCACTGCTGCTGATTTTTAAAAACTTTTTGAAAAATAATGCACAAGAGACTGTTTAAGTTTTTTGAGCTATCAAATAAAACTTTTCCGCGCCAGTTTGGCTTTCAGAAAGCTGAATCTGCTTCACATGCTATATTTGATCTTATTACTTAAAAAAAACTCCTTTGTTACTGTTGTGTATGCGCGCGCGATGCCTAAGATCCGCTGCGACCTAACGCTAGACCTAGAGAGCACACGAGACAAGACGCCATGTTTTCACTCCAACCCTGATCAAATCTCCTCTATCAACTCCAATCCGAGGCTAATATAAAATGGTTTATGCCTAATACATTACATTCTCCCTTTTCTTGAAATTGTCCTCTAGGGTTTCTATATGAGTTTTGTAAACGTAACCAAACAAACAATTAATATAAACAATGTTCTTCAGCTTTAGTCCTTCAGCGTAGATGATTGTTCTTCAGTGTCAGCAAAAGTATATGTGATATTCATCCATCAACAAAACAAATATATAATCTTCAAAGTTCCAGCTTCTTGATTATAATGAACATAACTAGTAGAACTCCAATGTGTTGCTCAATCAACTTGTGCAAAGTCAATCAATATAAATATATACAACCTCCTGTCTGTCCTTTTTATTCAGTTTTTCTTCTTACGACTTCTTCTTATTGGAAATTTCTTCACTTGTACTTGTTCTTGAATGGCTGTTGGAACAGAATCTGGTACAAAAACTGGTGTTCTGTTGCCAATATCTTCTTGTATGTCTTCATTGCTTTGTTTATTCCAATGATCCTCAACAATTCCTTCCTTAAACCTATTTTCACTATTTTGATGCATGTCAGCATTATCACTTTCATGCAAACTAGAATTATTGTTTTCATTTAAGTGTGGAGTGTTATTGGCGTCATTAGCATTAGTGATTGCTCTATTCGGTCTGCGCTCGGAACGCGTTGGCCTTGCGACATTTTGCGCATTGTCAATTAAGAGTTCCTCTGCTAAGATGTCTTCCTCTTCATCTGTGTTGTGTGTGTTCTCCTTTTGAGGTACTGCTTGTCTGTTTGATTCACTCTCATTGTATTTCTTGAGATGAGCTTTGTTCCTGTAAAATTTGTTTCCTCTTTCATTCTCTAGTAAAGCACTTTTCCTGTAGATCTTGATGACTTTGAATTTCTCATTTAACCAATTTGGAGATAATTTGTCATTTTTCCAGAGATTTTTTACTAGCACTGTGTCTTGTTCCTGAATTTCACTGTCTTTTGCATTCCTTTTGATGTCTGTGTAATTTTTCATTTTTCCTTTCTTTTCTCTGTCTTTCCTATTTAATTCTGTGTCTTGTGATTCATCCTTTGCATATTCTGGTATGTCATTCTTGATACCACGTCCAAAAAATACTGTAGCTGGGCACTGTCCTGTTGTTGCATGTGGGGTTGTTCTGTAGAGAAGTAGAAACTTGTTCAGCTCTTCTCTCCAATCTTTTCCTTCTGCGTGTGCACATTGATTTGCCTTTTTGAGTGATCTGTTGAATCTTTCAACTTCACCGTTGACCCATGGTGAATACGGTGTCACATTCCTTAGCTTTATCCCATGTTGTTTGAGGTACTGTTTGAATTCGTCTTAAATGAACTGTTTTCCATTGTCAGCAACTAATTTGTGCACGTAACCAAACATAGAAAATATCTTATCCAATGCTTTGATTACCGTCTTTGTGTTGATAGTTTTGACTTGTGCAACTACTGGATATCTTGATCTGTAGTCTATGAGTGCTATTAAGTAATCCTTTGTTGGATATGGTCCTTGAATGTCCAAAGCTACTGTGTGCCAATTTGTTGAGGGTATCTTTGTTACCTCAAGTGGTTCAAAATTGACTTTATTGGATCCTGTTACTTGACATGCATGGCAATGTTTTATCAAGTTTTCCACTTCTTGATCTATTCCTGGCCACCATACTTTTTCTCTAAGTAATCCTTTAGTTTTCACAATGCCTAAGTGATGTTGGTGTGCTGTGGCAAGTATTCTTTGTCTTAGATCTGTGGGAATTATTAGCTTTGTGCCTTTTAAAATAATATCATCTTTGATCCAGAGGTCTTTCCGGTTCAGAAAATATGGTTTGTATTGTGGACTTTTTGACCATTTCTCTGATTTGATCTGTTCTTTGATGTTTTTCAATATTTCATCATTTCTTGATATTTCTTGAATTTCCTCTATTGTGACTGATTTAGGAATAGCATCATAAACAATTGAGTTGATGAAATGTTCTGTATCATCACTTAACTTTTCTCCTGTAGCTGGTAAAGGTGAACGAGATAGGACATCAGATGCATTTGTGTGTCCTGGTTCAAATTGAACAGTGAACTTGTATGGTTGCATTTTTAGTAACCATCTTTGCAATCTTGGTGTAGGGCTTCCTCTTGCTGATAATAGTTTTTCAAGTGGTTTGTGGTCAGTTACTATTGTAAATTCTCTGTCATACAAATAGTAATGAAACTTCTGTGTTGACCAAAATGCGGCTAAGCCTTCTCTTTCTGTCTGAGAATATCTTTGTTCTGTTGGGCTTAATGCATGTGATGCATAAGCAACTGGCTTGAATTGTCCATCTTGTTGTTTTTGAGTAAGGATTGCTCCTAGTCCTACTGGTGAAGCATCTACAATAACTTTTGTGTCTGCATGAGGCTGGTAATAAGCCATTGTGCTTGCATTTGTAAGGCTTTCCTTTAACTTTGTGAAACTTGCTTGTTGTTCCTTGTTCCATGCAAATGTAGTTTCCTTTCTGGTGAGTTTCCTCAGAGGTTCCGTAAGTGTAGCATAGTCTTTGATGAAGTGTGAACAAAAGTTGACTAGACCTAGGAAACTTCTTACTTCTGTTGCATTTGTTGGGACTTTGGCATTGTTGACTGCATCCACTTTGGATTTATCTGGATGAATTCCTTTGTCTGTTAGACAATATCCTGCAAATGTGAGCTTTGTTGTTCCAAATACACATTTCTTTGGATTGATCTTTAAGTTTCTGGCATGCAATGCTTTGAATAGCGTGTCAAGACGCTCTGCCATTTCATCTCTACTCGATGACCATATCAGAATGTCATCTGATATTGACCTTGTGCCTGGGCAACCTGCAATGCTTTGCTCAATAACCTTCTGAAACTGCTCAAAGGCTGAACTGACTCCATACACAAGACGTTTTGATTGAAAACAACCTTCATGTGTTAGAAATGTTGTTATGTGCCTTGATTCCTCTGCCAACTCTAGTTGGTGGTACCCTTCTTTTAAATC
The DNA here is from genome assembly GCF_057945365.1 of Rhopilema esculentum. Lineage (NCBI taxonomy): Eukaryota > Metazoa > Cnidaria > Scyphozoa > Rhizostomeae > Rhizostomatidae > Rhopilema > Rhopilema esculentum. Next base: position 858,606 of record NC_142824.1, on the reverse strand, counting down.
AATCTTTGAAAAGTATTTGGCATTATGCAACTCTGGGAGGATTTCTTCAACTTTTGGAATCTGGTGTCTTTCTCTTACTATGGCTTCATTGGCTCTTCTCATATCTAAACATAATTTTATGGTTCCATTTGGCTTTGGTACTACTACTATTGGGTTTATCCAGGTACTTGGGCCTTTAACTTTCTCTATGCAGTCATTTTTCAACAATCTTTCTAGTTCTGCAGAAACTTTCTTTCTTGTATGATATGGTAATCTTCTGATTGGCTGCTGAACCGGAATGACATTTTCATCAATATGTAGTTTTAACTTGTAGTCTTTGAATTTACCCATGCCTTCAAATACTTCTCTGTTGTTGTCCAGAACTTTCTGAATCTTAGGATCTATTTTGTGTTCAGTTGGCTTTTCTTGACTGATTTCATTTACTGATTTGTGAAGTGGATTTGTTGGATCTGCTTTAGAACCTAGAACTGGGCCTACTCTTAAAATATCAAGCTTTTCTGCTGTCTTTTGTCCTAGCAATGCTCCCCCTGAACCTTTTGTGACATACAATTTTGCTTGGGTTTCTTTCCCAAATGCTTCAGCTTTTGCTCTGAATGTTCCTTTTAGTTTCAATGGTTCTTTGCCTAGATAAGTGAATATCTTAGACCCCGTTTACACTGTCCCGTGCAAGTTTGGAACCGTGACAAAACTGTCGCGGTTCGCCCTTCCGTTTACACTAGCACTGTGGAACCGTGACAATTTTGCTCTGCTATCCGGAACAGTTTGGACCCTGCTTTGAAAGCGAACGAATTTTGTACCGTCACGGTTCCGTTTTTGAACGGGACAGTGTAAACACCTATCCGAGACGATTTTGTCACGGATTCACAAAGAGGTCTATTGTATGGCTGTTTCAGGTAATCGAGGCTTTGATTGTGGCGTAACTACGTTGTCAAATTCTGAAGAAAAGGAAATTCTGAAGAAAAAACGACCACAGAAAGGCTTGTAGTGTTTCCCAGTCCAAGCCTTGATTAGACTTTGCAGTTTTGTAGTCTAAAATAACACTGAAAATTAAAGCCACCTTGTCGTTCGTCCAAGTAAAGTTTTTATCGGCCTTCCACTCCATTTTAACTCTCAATAAAAATTCGATTGTTGACTTCGGCGGCAAAATAAATGCCTTGGTTGACTAAATACAGCTTCTTCTAAACAATGTTCTGCCATTAAATTTTGAAGCCATTACACTGTACCGGTACAGTGTAAACGGAACGGCTAAACGAAACAATTTGGAACCGCGACAGTGTAAACACTTGCGAACCGTAACGGTACAAAATTGTCCCGGGACAGTGTAAACGGGGTCTTAGTCTTGCTGCTTTCAAGTTGTGGTTTTTTTTGGCAATTTCTGAAATGATCTCTCGTCAATGATGTTCAATGTTGATCCACTGTCAATGAGCATATTTATTGGTGTGCCATCTATATAGACTGGATATACTGGTCTTTCCTTGCTTCCAATTTTGAATACTGATGTTTCATCATCACTTGAACTTTCTGTTGTGACTTCACTTGCTCTCACTTGATGATTTTCTGGTTTCTTTGGATTTTTGGTCTTGCAGCATTTTGCAAAGTGTCCCATAATTCCACATTTCATGCACTTTCTTCCTTTTGTCACTCTACAGTCTTTACTGTTGTGATTCTTCATTCCACATCTTCCACATTGTTCCCTTTGTTGAGTGTATTTTTGATTTCTGTTTGCTTGCCTACCTTTGTGCTGGTATTTATTTGGCCTTATTTTATTCAGGTCTGAGAAAGATTCTTTCATTGTGTCAGCTGATGAGCCTGCACCATTTTGTTGTTCTATCTTCTTTGTCTGAAGGTCTGATTGTTCCATGAGCTTTCCTATTCTTAGAACTTTATCTAATGTGAGATCTGGCTCTTGTAGCAATCTTTTTCTAAGCTTACTTGATTTGCATTTTGCTATTACTTGATCTCTTATCTCATCTTGTGTTGCAGCACCATATTCACAATGAATGATTAACTTTTTCAACCTAGTGACATATGAATCTATGTTCTCTCCTGTTTCTTGACCTGTTTCATGAAATACACATCTTTCAAATGGAATATTCTTCTTGATATCAAAATGACTATCTAACTTATTTACTGCCTGGTCATATGTTGTGCCTACCTCACCTAATGTTTCAAATATGTCTTGCACTTCATCTCCTACAAGATGCAAAAGTGCTGCCCTCTTTTGGCTATCATTTTGAATACCTGTTGCATTCAGAAAATAAACGAACGATTTCTTCCATTTTTGCCATCTTTGACTTACCGTGGAAGGATCTCCTTTTGGATCAAATTCCTTAACTGGAGGTAATTGAATCGATACTGGTTGAGGTTGCTGCGCCTGGCCTATTTGATTATCGTTTTCTTCCATATCTCGTATTCTCTTGTCGAAATTATTACTTTCTAATCCTTCTTTGGGTTCTTTAGATAACTCGTCGCCATAATATGTTGTGTATGCGCGCGCGATGCCTAAGATCCGCTGCGACCTAACGCTAGACCTAGAGAGCACACGAGACAAGCCATTACTCACAGCGCGTCTCCCAATAATATCACAATAGAATACTCTATGTACGAAATCACCAACATGCGTATTGAATTCAAAATAGGAGATAGACATTTTTTTCTATTCTTTTTATACGGTTATCAGAGATAATTTTCGTCTATTTATACGGTTATCAGACATGAAAAAATTTTGTCAATGGTCAACTGGGTCGTGCCGCCCATGAGTCGGTTGGATTGGAAGTACCGTATTTTCTCGAAAATTGGCCGACCTTCGAAAATAAGCCGAGACACAGTAAAGCCACTGCATTGCACACTCTTTTAAGACAGTCAAACAAATGTTCGAATCAAATCATTCGAATCTACTGGTAAATTAAAGCATTGAAGGAAAATTCAAATTTTTTTCTCTTTTCAGAAAACACTTCGAAAATAAGCCGATTCAAAAATAGGCCGAAAAATAAAATTTCATAAAAAAATATTTGTATCTCATTGTTCCTTAATTGCCTGTTGTGATGCTCATAACAGAGAATCACAGAACTGCAATGTCTTGATTTCCAAAGTCAATTGTGGCTAGCTATTGTTTTGCAAAATGTAGGGGGAGGGGCATGAAGTATTTAAACTATGCGCCCTATGTCGTTAAGTTTGTCGGGACCATGTGAATAAGGGTGATTCCCTCAAAAAGGAACATAAACGGATGAACGGATGTCTTTTCCTCTGTCTTCTATTTTTGTGTGTTGCTTTTACTACAGGGAAACTAGATAACAAAGAAAACATTTGGCGCTAAAATCTTTTCTCAAAATTCTTCATCGTGCTGATATCATATCAGACCATATCTGGTGTATCTTTCGATTATTTGTTGGATATTTTGTGATTTAATTGTCATAAGCAGACATGAGTAGGCAGACGAACGCACGTTCAGCAGCTTCTGGAGCTCAGCTTCGAAGATGTGAAGGTAAGGAGCAGGGCAATACCTGTCGAAACTTATTACTATTCACGAGTAAGTATCATATAGTATCTAAGATTCAAATACAGGTGAGTCAATTAATTCTTTACATATAGGAATAAATAATATCCAGTCATTCGTAAATAAACCCTAAGAATTTGCCTCATTCTCTACATGGGCTCTATGCCCCCCTCCCTTCGTCGAAAGCCCTGCTCTAGAAGCCAAAATATATTGAATGTATAAACGATTTGTCGTTTAATCTCAATTTCGCGCTTATTTTTTTAAAAAGTGCATGCTAGTTTCAATCTTTTTAATTTTGTTGCCTTATATGCATAATGATTTCGTACATATTCTCTACCAGCATCAGCCCTACCACGCTATGCTCCAAGAACAACCAATGAACGAACACTTGCTGAAAAGCGATCCTTGCAGGTAGCTATCTTCTTAATCGATAAGTGATACATTAGATATAGCACCTGTCTCACTCTCATAGACACTCTTTCGAATTTAGAGACTTTTTAGCTGATGTTTTCTAAGGTCATCTTGGGCATCTTGATGTAAATTATAAAACGATTATTAAAACTGCTAGTTATCAAAATTAAACTCAGATATAAAAAGACACCTTAACATTAAGTACTACCAATTGTTTGTGAAGTTTGTGTTTTTTGTGGAGTACTACCAATAATGTTTTTTGTAGGCATTATTGCAACGCGACAGTGACACTGTTAAAAGGAAATTCCTTGAAAATGTCAAGTTCCCGGCCATTCGCCAAGTGACGTCGTATACATTATTATCTTCAAAACAAGGAATTATTGAAAATACCTGGGCGCTTGAGCACATTCCGTCACTAGCAGAATGCAGTTCATTTATTCGAGTACTAACAGAGATGAAAAACACAATGAGTGCTGTTCATTTAAAACACATTGGAGTTTTTGGAATTAATGAGCTAAAAATAATCCAGCGAATTCACGAATTAATGAAAATTAAGAAGGATATCGATGCCGAGAACGTTTGGTTTCAGCATGAAGCTGGATTACCGTCAGAAAATTGTTCAAAAGTAAATCAAGAAGCCTTGAAAAAACTTCAGTCACTTTTGCTCGATAATAGCAATGGAAGAGTTGTTGTTCCTCCTGGAACTGTCACAGAAGACGTTTCAAGTCTTTGTTGCAATCGGTGGATCAGCCTCGGCTTGGCACAAGCGTATGCAAAAATTTTGAACAGTCAAGGTAGTTCATCACGTATACTTGTCTTAAACGGAGTAAGTAATATAACTTCTGAGCAATTGGGACATTACTTGCAATTAGTAAATGGAGTCGATTCTTTGGAGCACCTTCTCCTTCTGATTAATGTTGGTCGGGATGTAAAAGGAGAAACGTACGTTGCTGATATGCATCGTAAAGGTAGCCACTGGGCACTGCTGGACATCGATCTTGTGGCTAAACGTTACTTATATTGTGATTCGCTCGCCTGGCCAATTCCTTCACAAATTGAATATCACCTCTTGCCAGTACTTGAAGCATTAAAAGGTATATGCACCAGTAACGTTACCTTACCTTGCAGACGAAATCAAAGTTTTTTGATAAAAGCTGCTCATGTATCAGAGAGTGTGAATGACGTTGGAAAACATTATTGCACTAGTAACTGCTCTGTGAATATGCCTCTTCAACATTGTAATGAAATTTGTGGTGCAGTTGCCATTATGCTAGCAGCTATATCTGTTTTATACCCGGCGTTATGGGCTGCATTGAAAAAATTAAAAAAGCCGATAGACGCAGAGTATATGTGGTTCAAGAATCCATCTTCCAATGCTGAGTACATAAGGAAGTCCCTTGGACAAGGGCTAATTGAAGGACGATTTCATATGGGTGCCTTCGGAATAGATGCGGAGATTATCGGACAATTACGCCTGATAACTGACTTAAATGAGGACATGGTTCCTATCTCGGCGAAAGAAAATTTCCCAATTCAAGAGTATATCAATGAAAAAAAAACAGTCACTCTGAAACTTCGTAATAATCTGAAGAAATTATGCAGCAATAAACGTATATCTGAGGAAATAGATGGTTCAACACAGGCAAAAGTTTTTATCAGTGATCAAGAGCCTAGCACATGTGTTGGTGTTGACGATTTACAAAATTTATATACCTCAGACGAATGTAAGAGCGATTTGGTAGAAGAAGATGATTGCAATTTAAATGGAATTAAAGGAAATCATGATATGGATGATAAGATTGATGATAAAAAGAATGCAAATATTAATGATCTTCATTTTGTAACCAACAAATTTATGCAGGGAAAACATAAAATTGAAGACGAAGCTAACAACTGTATGGGTACTTTAAAGGCAGAGGATGAAAAAAATGCCAAGTCAAATGAAACACAACATTCTTTGAGATCAAATAGTTCTGACGAAACGGGGATACGATTGCCAAAAAGTATGGACACAGATAAACCGACAACAACAAGCAATGGAAAAAAGGTACAAATATATTTAACTTTACAATTATGCCGACTAATAATAACGTAATAGCAGTATTTAGCAGTAATGTTCTGAAAAGTGTGAGGGGTGGGGTGCTGGGGCTTGTCATAGATCTCAGTTCTGTTCGGATTTTAAAAATCATGCACTCAAAAATTCAATTTTCCAGTTTCATACAAAATTAGTGAATATTAATGTATTCATGAATGAAAGCAAAAACTATAAACTGCTTATATACATTATCATATTGCTCAGTCCTGCTTCATAGGCTCAAATCTTCCTCATTTCACGAAGGCATTTTTATGAAAGCACGTTAAAAAATACTGTATGAAAAGTTCATTTCCATAAACCTTCTTCAATCTTTGTAAGAATATATTTCAACTCCTGTCGCTATCAACCATCAGTTTTGCATACTTCTTTTTTAATCCCTGAAGGAAACTTAATGCATTATATTTTTACAGAATGCTCAACCAAAGATCTACAAATGTCCTTTTTGCGATGCAGTACTGAGCTCAAGAAATTGTTTGTATAAACATAAAAAGAGAAAGCATTCGGATTGTTATCAACCACAAAAGCAAGAGCCTGTTGAATGCCACATATGCAGAGATTTTAGGTTTGTCCTCTGTGGTATTGCACTGACATAAACAATGGTATTGCACTGACATAAATACAAATCTAACTGAAATATCAGCAATTGATAGTATAACTACTGAATTAAGATTATCACCATCGAACCTAATCATAAATATTCACGGTTTCCCTAATGTATAATAAACAAATAATTATAATTAGCTTTAAATAATTTTCACGAGGTCACAAAAACTGTAAGAAAAGAAGTTATGGAAGCGTCATTAAATGTATTCTTGTCAACTTGCAAATTTAATAAATGTTCTGTCCTGTCGCTTTCAATTTACAAGTTTTCTAAATAGATCAAATAGGGATATATTCAAAATGTTTATAAATATATTAAATGTATTAAATACATATGTTAAACCATTAATATATTTATTTTATTGTAGTTGTGATAGTTTGTCAGAGCTGGCAACCCATTTGAGAGAACAACATGGAAAAAAATCAGATGTTAATAACAGGATGTTTGAAACAATTGATGCATTTTTAGAATGGAAAAAGGCAGTCGAGAAGGAAACGAATTCCTGGTATGTCCAGCATAGAACTAAGAGAAAAGGAAAGCATTATACAACATGGTGGTATTACTGCAACCGAACAGGCAACGAAAGAACGATCTCGACCGGAAAAAGAGCGTCGAAAGTGCAGGGCTCATCAAAAACAAATATAAAATGTAGTGCATTTATAAAAGTAATGGAAGACAACGCCACACAGAAAGTTGAAGTGCATTATTCACTGGATCACACGGGACATGATTACAAATTGGGACATTTACGTATGTCTGAAGCACTACGGAAAGAAATAGCGGGAAAATTAGCCAGGAAGATCCCAGTAGAAGTCATTCTTGATGAGCTCCGTGATAACCTTGGTGGGAACTTGAATCGCGATCATCTGACACGGAAACAAGACATATATAATGTCATGCATCAATTTAACATCAATCTTGCCCAGAAACATTCTTCTGACTCTACAAGTGTTCACTGCTGGGTAACAGAATTGCAGGATGACATCTACAACTGCATTTTATGCTACAAACCACAAGGCGAAGAGAAATATGGCCTACCAACCAACGACTTCTTGCTAGGTATACAGACAGAATTTCAAAAAGATACTATGTGCAAATATGCTTCAAAGCTGGTTTGTATTGACTCCACCCACAGTACCACAGGGTATGATTTTTTGTTAGTGACAGTTATGGTGAAAGATGATTTTGGAGAGGGAGTGCCGGTTGCATGGCTTATAGCAAATAAGGAGGATGTTTGTTCACTCGATCCATTTTTTGCTTCCCTAAAAAAGCGGGTTGGAAATATACAGGTCAAAGACTTTATGAGTGATGATGCCGAATCTTTTTATAACGCTTGGTGCAGAAATTTCCTAGTGCCAAATAGGCAGCTTATTTGTTCTTGGCATGTGGATAAAAATCTTCGCACAAATATAATGCAGAAAATAAAAAATCCTGAAGATCAAATTACAGTCTACAAATACGTGAAGGTTTTGCAAACAGAAACAAATGAAAAGGAGTTTAAAACTATGTTACAAGAAATGTGCAGTTTTCTTGAAGACAGTTACCCTTTATTTTATGAATATTTCAAAAAGGAGTTTTTGCAAAGAATGCACAAATGGGCTTACTGCTATCGGACATCAACAGAAGCCAATACCAATATGTCATTGGAAAATTTTCATAGAGTGTTGAAAACAATTTATTTCCATAGGAAAAGAAACAAGAGGGTTGATCACCTACTTAGTGTCCTCTTGAAGATTGCCAGAGACAAAGCTTATGAGGCATGGGAAAAGCTTGAGAAAGGAAAACGTACCAGCAAAATTAGGGATATCGACAAACGCCATAAGACTTCCTTAGAACTTTCCTTGAAAGAAGTTTCTGCTGCTAATGCCACACAATGGATTTTTCCATCTACTGCAAATGAAAACAAATTGAAGCATTCGGTTATAAAAAATGACTATTATTGTGAATGCAAAATGAAATGCAGCAGTTGCAAAGTATGCGTTCATCAATACTCTTGTTCCTGTGCAGATTATGCAATCCATTCAGTGCCTTGCAAACACATACATGCCATACACTCAAATTTTTTCGAAAATGATAAGCAGGGCGTTCAAAACTATGGAGCCGAAGAAAATGAAGATGTGACTGAAAAACGACAATATTTTCAACATCAGTTAAACAAAACAGATAAAATAACAGATTTGGCTTTTATCAAAGAGTCTATTCAAGGAAAAATGAATATTTTGTCCAACAAAGTAGAAATTTGTTCTGTTCCAGACGCTCTAGAAGCTGCACATGAGCATCTTAAGAACGCTATTGCTGTCCTGGATGGAATTTCAAGTCTAAATTCTAACCAACAAAGTTTGCAACAGGCAGAGGTGTTCCCTCATAATAAACATTTTGAAAAGCAGAGAAAATTTTATAGCACAAAACAGAAGGCAACAAAAAAGAAAAGAACATTAACGAAGCCAAGTATTGAGGATACTAATAATGTGAAGGAAAATTTAAAGCAACAAGAGGTACGTTTGTGTGGAATTTGTTTCCGTGAAAACGATACAACGAATGAAGGAATGGTAGAATGGGTGGAGTGCGCTAGTTGTGAAGTATGGATACACTGTGCCTGTGACAAACAAAATGTGAACTCAGAAGAATATTGCTGCCCACTCTGCAAATAGGAATCTAGTCTTTTCTAAAGAAATGAATAAAATTAATATCAGTGAGGAGGAACAATGCTAATATCAAATGAACAATTTGATTTGGTTTGTATCAAGGGCTGCACTAGCCTGCGTCATATAATGAGTCACAGCTTCCGCTGCCACTAATATTATTGACCTGCCACAAAAAAACAACGAGTCACATTACAGTCCCGAATCATGCCTCCTAGGGGGAGTCCTGGCTCGCTATTGCGTAACATTCACCACATTCTACTGTTAATTGTTCTTGGTCAGTATACATTGTTTCTGGTCACTGATTGACTGTTTCTGGTCATTAATATACACATCTTTCTGTGTATAAAAAGTAAAGGCCAAGGCAGCACATCTGTTTTGCTTTTGAAATAATTAGGTTATAAACGTGTTCATCACTACCCATAACCACCCTAATATCAACTCAACCGTTTATTTATGAAAATTCCGTTCAATGATATTTCTTGATTCAACAAAAATGAAAATAATAAAATAAGCATTTGTCAACAGTCGTCTATTTCTGTGGATTTTCTTTCGTGGATTTACTTGATTTTCTGCGCATATTGGTGATTCCGTACATAGAGTATTCTTATATGAAATAGTTGGGAGACGCGCTGCGAGTAATGGCTTGTGCACACGAGACAAGACGCCATGTTTTCACTCCAACCCTGATCAAATCTCCTCTATCAACTCCAATCCGAGGCTAATATAAAATGGTTTATGCCTAATACATTACAGTTACTGAGTAAGGGGCGGTGTTGAACTGATAGGAGTAATAGGAACAAATAGTATGCATACATCGTACAGTATCTGATTCTGTTGGGATAAGACACAGTGCTCCACAAGGCAGTTTTCTCGGGCCACTACTCTTTCTTATCTATATCAATGATATTTCTACATCATCCAATATTCTTAAATTCCATCTGTTTGCTGGCGAAACAAGTATCTTCTTCTCACAACACCAAGACGTAAATGAATATGAACTTATCATGAATAAAGAGCTAAAAAAGGTGTCAATATGGTGGCTCCTAGCTAACAGACTAACACTAAATATGGATAAATCCAACTTTCTAATGGCAGTCTAAGCTTTGAAGACTGCTATAGGCTTGAACGTGATAAGTTCATTTATGACAACTATGAACCAATCTTACTGCATTCAGAAATAAATTATTGCATTCAGCATTAAAAAATTTTGGAACGAAATTCCTCTTGAAATCCGCTCAAAACCCAGCTAAAAATGTTCTCGTTCACATTCTAGCGAATTGCTTTCAGAAACTCAATTACTTGTTAAAAAACGACAAGTACAAATTATTCATTGTCCTCCTTACAAAGCATTTTTTTTATTCGACTGTTATCATTTATTTCCTGTTGTCCCTCTCCTCCGATTTAGTTCTTCTTTTAATGACCACTTGCCTTTTTTTATTTCTCTCTTTCTTACAGTTCTTGTATTAAACAAATTAAATGCTTTTTCAAATTCGTTATTTAAAGTAGTCCAATTTGACTAGCACTGTATTCTTGATATTAAAATATTATTCTTTTGAAGATATTAAAATTATACTTTGATGTTTCTAACTTTGTTAAAGAAGTCATTGGATTTGAAATTTCAAACTGAATTAATGAAAAAAGTTAAAGAAGTTGCTGTTTTGGGAGATTTGTAATTCTAAGAAGGCATGGGTGCATACTTCGCCTGGCTATTTCATATCTATCGCGAGATTTCTTGTCCACTCTTTTTAGGTGGCGTGGAGTCCCATATCACAAGATTAGTCGTAACCAATATGTTTTATCACTTTTCCATATGCTATACCCCATGATTTTCGTTAAGGCATAGGCCTACCCTAAAGCAGCATCTTTATTTCAAGTTCGCAGTTCATTTTGGGGCAATGGTGTCAACAAGTTCTGTAATGTTGACGTTCCCTGGAATCTAGTCAATGTGACTTTTGATGCCTTTCTAGATTGCTACTATTGAATTATTGTTGTTATTATCTGGCAACCAACTACGCCCAGAATTACTTCTCAAAACCAAGAAAAACATAGGCTTTGAAACAAATCTCAACTGCAATGCAAACAGAAAGTCATAGAAATATTCTACCCTCATATCTAACTTAAAACGTCAGTCTTAGTCAGTCTCGTTTGTCAATATCTTTGGCAACTCCTGCAGCAGTTTCATCGACATGTGGGACTCTCTTTCTATTTACGAGAAACAGAAATGCTATCGAATCTCCAAACTTTCAGGCATCTCCATTCGCACCACATATTACAAATTCTGCTGTAGGAACAAAACCTGGACTAACCCAGAGCTACTACTTTTCAACTTTTAAGAGTTTTAAATTTTTTATTTCTACGATGGTCCTAGTTTTATATTAGGAAAACAAGCTAGCAAGTTACAAACTACTTCTGTAATAGAGAGATTTGTAATTGTAGTTTTAACTGGAATTCAAAATGAGAAGTTTCCATTATAAGCGAGTTTCGATAAATAAAGGGAATTCCATCATTAATCAGTTACAAGGCTCTGTAACTATTGTACCCAAGCAATCTCGTAGCCAAGCGTGTGGAGTAGGAGTGGCAAACTCCCCGTGTTCAATGCAGGTGAAGTTTAAAGTGAAGGTTTTTGTAAGGGTTTGGGGGGAGTGCGGTGGCTAGAGTGAGTGGAAACAAAAACTGACACTGATAATATCGCTGCCAGTTCTGACAAATCATTTAAGTGCTTGGGAACAAAAGCCCTTCTTCCCTGAATGTTGCTGACAAAAGATTATTCCATTGGGTGTCTATATTATAGAATATTGTCCACAAAACTTCTTGTTCACATAGCTTGTGATTTCGAAATGCCCTGACCACTGTGAGGTTTTTGCTTGGCAGCGAAAGTTTTTTTGAGCGCCAGGCATAATCTGAAGTTCTACATGAGTAATAAGAGACACCCATAAGAATCTTTCCTTCCACCAGCATTAGCTTGAATCAAATTGTCACGGCAATCCAATGACAACGAAAAAAACTCCATTAAAAATGTAGAGACAAAACAAAATTCTCGGGAATGGCAAACAGCCGGCAATCTGGCATTGCCTCTCCATGCCACCCCTTGGCTACGGGCCTGTACCCAAATTTAGATAAAAGTCCCCTATAAGATGAGGGTATCTCAAGCCACTAGAAAGGACGTTAACAGCGATAATAAAAAGATGGAGCCAGACATGAAACATGAGGTATTCCAAAGCTAACTAACTGCCTCTTGTAATAATCAAAATTCAAAAACGAAGAATGTGCACAAAAACGTTTGACGATCTGACATCCGGAAAAAAGTTTGTCCAAAGCTTTGATGGTCCGAAATCTACTTTTGTCTTTGGTTTAAATTTTTATAAAATAACAACCAGCAAGAAAAATGTTAGCTTTTAACAAAAAATCAAGAATTGAACCAGTGATGTTTTCTTGCAGTTCTAACATCCCTAGCACAAAAATATTTTTAAAAAGTATGTATTCTGTAGGTGCCTCATGACAGTTAAATTCGTTACTTTAGATGCTATGGTCTGGGAGAAAACTCAGACATGTCGAAACTCGAAAACATTGACTTTTGAACGAAATGACTTGACTTCGTTCGATTCCAGAGGCGTTGTTGAAGATCGTGGTTTTTTTGTTTCGGACACTTTCTCCGGACACTTTTTCGAGAATTTTGGACCTTTAAACAGTATTTTAATGATAAAAAATAAATTTTTAAACCAACTGCTCAGATGGTTCAATAAATGTTCAAAGGAGAAATACTTCCCCTTTCATGAATCGGCAATTGCCAAAGGCAATTTATACTATATCAAGGCTAAAAAAAGATTAAATAAGAACCCTGCCGTAGAAAATAAAATTAATTTCAAGACGCAATGAAATAAATGTGTCTCTTTTAGATAAAAGGCAATTAAAAAAATTTTTAAGGAAGCAACTAGAAATGGGACTATTTCAAATAAGAATTCTGGGATTTTGGTAACTCATTCCTTCAAATTTGAGGATTAACAGATGACCAAGAACTGGCAGAAACTTTAAATGATCATTTTATAAATATAGTAGAGAAATCCAGCGGTAAGAAACCCATTAGCCTTGCGAAAAATACTAGAATTTGTGACGACCGCCAAATTGTTCGCTTGATTTTTGATAGGTATATAAACCACCCTAGTGCCCTAGCTATTATTCAAAGCCCAGAGCAAGTCCTGGCTGCTTTCACTTTTCAAAAGACAGGCAGTCATGAAGATGCAAAACTATTAAAATCCTTGGATGGCAGGAAGCCTACTGGTGAAGATCAAATTCCCACGAAGCTTGTATCCCTAGCTGCAAATGAACTTCCAAATACTCTAACTACGGCAATAAACTGTGGCATTCAAAATTTCCGTTTCCCAAACGATGCAAAAAAGCGGCACTTTGCCCACTAGATAAAAGGGGAATCAAATCGTACATTAGAAAGAAACTTCCGCCCAGTTAATGTTCTTAATACCTTTTCAAAGATATATGAAAAAGTCTTAAAAAATCAATTGGTTAAACATTTAGATTACACGCTTTCACTCTTCATTGCCGCGTATCGACAAACGTATGCAACCCAACATGTTTTAATACATTTAATAGAAGACTGTAAGACTAGCCTTGACAATGACTATCTCGTTGGTGCAGTTTTAATGGATCTTTCGTAAGTTTTCAGTTGTATTCCACAAAATTTGCTTATTGCCAAACTGCATGCGTATGGATTTAATGAAGATGCTCTAGTTCTAATTTATTCTTATCTCAAAAGACGGAAACAGTGTGTTCGGATCTATTCAAGAGGTTATGTTTGGTGTACCCCAGGGCTCTGTGCTAGGACCAGTCCTGCTCAACTTTTACATAAACGACTTATTTCTATTTCACAAAACAAGCAACGCTCTATAATTATGCAGACGGCAATACATTAGTTTATTTTTCTAAAAGTATGCCCGATGTTGTAGATACTTTGCAAAAAGAAACGGGGGTTGCCTTATCATGGTTAGAACGAAATGAAATGATTGCAAACCCTGAAACATTTCATACTTAATGCTTAGAAAAAAAAGACAAATACTAGTAAAGAACAAATAATTATTAATGGTAAAAATTAAATCTGAGGAGACAGTGGAACTTTTAGGTGTAACATTGGATTACAAACTTGATTTCGGCCCACATATTTCAAATCTTTGCAATAAAGCTGCAACACAATTAAATGTTCTTAAAAGATTAAAGTAGTTCATTGGTTTCCAAGAGAAATAGATTATTTTTCAGAACTTTGTATAATTCTAATTTCAGTTATTGTCCCTTGGTCTGGTATTTTTCATCGTCTAAATCATTACAGAAAATTGAACAGATACAAGAACGTGCCCTAAGATTTCTCTCTAATGATCATACAAGTTCGTATAACGATCTGCTTGTGATGGCAGACAAATGCAAGATGCTCGTCGCTCGTCAAAAAATTCTGTGCATTGAAATATTCAAAACAGTGAAACACCTTTTATGCAGAGTATTTTTAAATTACGTTCATCAAATTATTCATTAAGAAATCCAAATAACTTAGCCCATGTTAGACCTAATCAAACAACATTTGGATCCAAAAGTCTTATCTCAATCGGGCCACAGATTTTAAACGGCCTACCCAACGAACTGAAATCCGCAGAAAATTTTACATAAATCATATATATAGCAAATGCAGCATTCATAAGCATCATCGAAATTGTGTCACAGAATTGGGACTATTTTTGGTGAATTGCTTGAAGTGTTTGACCAGGCATTAAGAAATGTAATTGATGACCACAGAATAGAAAAAAATGCTACATCATCTTTGACAACAAATTCAAATCAACAAATGATACTCAGGAATAATATGAGAAGGATGGTGATTTGTGTGAAAAATCAATTTTGAAGAAGAGTGCATCATCCCACAGGTATTGACTGGTTGCCAAATCAACATGAGAGACAAACATGTTATATCCAACAGGAGTGTTCATTTCCTGTTTTGGCATTTGGAAGGGCTCAGTATTTGTAGGTTCAATTACCTTTTCTATGTTGTAGTTCTGATCTTTGGCAAGCAAGGTAGCATGCAAAATTCTTGGGAATGGAAATCGAAGCAAAGCATCAAATTCTCCTTTCATTAAAACCATGTAGAAAGCAACATGGGTGCCATAGCCGTCTTCAGAGGGTTTTCCATTGAGGTAAATCTTACAAGAAACCCGGTACCCAAAATTGTCACTAAATAATGGAGGTGAGAATAGCTCAATTATTTTCTTTTCTTTCGCTTCCTTCATTCGACGAATATAATTGTCAATTTTCCATACATATTTGCCATCATAAGTTGTTGCCTGATATAGACGAATCCTCAAATCTGTATCTGCTAGATTTTCCCTTCGTGTTTTTCTTTCCTTTTCAAGGTTCTTTAATTTTCCCACACTGTTGTGAGGTGAAATAGAATTTGGATAAATTTTTAATTGGCTAACTAACTTCTCATCTAATCCAGTCTCTACATGGCCTATATTCAACTTTAGTGCATCAAAATTTTTCCATAATTCTTTGATAACAATTAACATTGTGTCAAGGTTCATATCTTTTTGCATCAAACAAGATTTATCTTCAATTTTTTTTTGCTCTGTCATAACAGCATTTACTTGCAACCATACTTTTTTCAATGCATGGTCTAGCCCTTCCAAAGATGTTGCAATTGCTAGAATACTATCACTGTCTTCTTCAATCTTCTTTTGGCACTCTTTGTTGGTAAATAAAATGCCTTCTTCAAATGAGCTGGCCTGTACATTGACCAAATGCAGTTTTTTTAATACCTTTGCAAAATACTTCAAGTGAATTGCACAGTCTTTTTTATAATGCAAATAAATTTCTTCTTTGGATCCTTTCCTGTTGCAACCAATAATAGAGAATTCACATGTCTCCCAGTCACCAGCAAACATACAATCTCTTTCCTTGTGGACAATGAAATCGATTATCATGCCTACCCAATTACAGCCTTGCTTTTTAAAAGGGCAGAAAACTTTCAATTCTATTATTTGACGTAATGCAGATCTGTCTTGAAAAAAGAAAGCTATTTCCTCCAAGTCTTTAGGGCATAACTTCACATCAGGGCGTGGGCCATTGGCAAGGTTTTCAAAACAAGGTGTACATATTCTACAATGGACAATTTCAAAGAATGTTTACAATAAGGTCAAAAATAAAGATAATAAGTGAAGTGTACTAGTTTGTTAGTAATAGCTATAGCAAGGGCGTTTTTCATTTAGTTTTCTAAGACTATTTTCACACTTGCCCTACACCATAATTTCATATAATTATAAAGAAATTTACGTTGATACGGCCCCCCAAGATAGTTCAGGTTTCTCATGTGGCCGCCCCCTTGAAAAAATTGATTGCCCACCCCTTAAGAGGTATCGCCAGGCCAGGTTTTTGTCCAAATTCTAAAAAGCTTTTCTATGACGTCACACTTTCGCTGGAATTTTATGCAAATTTACTATTTACTTTACATAATAATTGGCAATTAGATGAGCGCAAGAAAATGGGAAAACGCCTGATCATGGGAAAATGGATTAGTTCTCACCTGTGGCCACATTCGAGTTGCAGTGGCGCGATCAGAAGCTTCATACAAATTGGACATTTCAACGATTCGCTGAGTTGTTCTTCAAATTCAAAGTCTCGAAAATAGTTATACGTCTTTGGATCAAAATTTCGAACGTTGACAACTGCCATTGGCTAAGAAACAGGTTTCTAGTTCTTCAATGCTACATTTTTGCCAATGATTCATCCTTAGGCCAAGGGGAAATCCAAATGATCTATGGTCATTCCCGCGGCATTTCCAAACGGTTAAACTTCCCGTCAAATCAAGCCAATCAAATTGCGAGAAATGAGGGATGATGTACACTCCCCTAGCATTCTTTTTTTTGATGACATTTTTTTAAACATTTATGAATTCATCACTGTTTATATACCGATAGGCTGCCGGTTTACAAAATGAAATGAACATACAATTAAGTAACAAACATAATGTTTATAATTAATGATGCTAGATAAATTGTTTCTAGTGTCAATGTCACCCATTTCACCAATAGGGACAACATGTTGTCGGGACTTAGGACCTCTTATACAAATTACTGCAGTTCTAAGTAAGCAAAAACTCAGCTCTCTTTTGATCCAAGCAGAGGTTTCACTAACATTTTGGTGATGTTTTTCAGCAATTAGTTCCGATACACGTTGGAAAAACTTCCTCGTTTCAATGCTCATACCACCATTGCATGAGAAAATCAAAGGGGTAAAAGTTCCGTTTTCTTGATTCATAACAACCTGGTTGTATTTTCTCTTTTTCGCCAGCTTCATAGATCTGAAGGTTGCAGCTAAGGTTTTACAGCGATAGCTAGGAGCGAAGGGGTAAAATACCCTCATATCAACAAATGCTCTTTGCATACGTTGCCAAAAACCTCTTGCACTTGTATCAGCACCCAATTCTACCCCATTCTCAGATTGTTGTAAACAAGGTTCCTTGCACGCATCCTTGCATACAGTTGACAACAAATCAACAGTGAGATCCCTCATTTCATTATGACAGAGTGTGACAAAGCTCCCAATCTTGCATGAAAGAGCATGATCGACATTAAACTTTGCCTTACAAACACATTCTGAAGGAAGATTCTTTAAGTCCCATGCATACCGCAAATGAATACCATCATAAAAATCGCGTTTTGATTGGCTGAGCGACCAAAATTCTGCATACCCCATTAGCCAATCACAATTCAAAAATATGACAACAAACGTGCCTTGCAGCAAAATTTAGGCCAATTTTGGACGTTTTTACCACTACCCACAAAAAATAATGGTGTAAAATGTGCTGAAAGATAACCTAAATTTTCTTTTAGAAATTGAATTTTTGATGAATTTAAGAAAAAACTGCCGTTATACGCAGCAAAAATTTTTCCGCGATCGTTAGTTACGAAGGCTTGAAACTGTCCCTTTCAAAACCTTTGTTCAAACAAGATAACACGTATTTGCTAATAATGCACCAATTCATGGCGACAGGACTCTATGTACACTACCAGGGCAAAAGTATTGCAACACCTGCGAAGGCGATTAATGGCGGATCATGCAATAACTTTTGTTGTTGTCTTAGTAAGCTATTGTTTAATCAGCCAATGGCACGCAAATAAAATTGCAAATTCAATGAAGCGTTAATTCGAATATTTCATTTTCATTTTTCAAAATTTTAAATCAGGAATTCAAGTAACTTTTAATTAAACAGACATTTTGTGGAGATGCTTCTGGCACTGATAAGTACGGAAAATTGCTTTGGATTTGATGCACAAAATTTGTTGATGAAATGCACTGGGATTCTGTTTTATTCTCAATAAACTCTCTAAGTCAGTTTTTGTTTGGACCTTAGAGAACCTTGTGGATTTCAAATCAGATCATTTTTATTGGCAACAATAAATATTCGCTTATTTAAGGTTAGGTCTTTGTGTTGGCCGAGGAAGGACATAGAGTTTGCAGATTTTCAGGTAAATTTGAGTAAAAATGGTCTTGTAAGGGGGATGTAATGCTTTTTATGATAAAAACTGCCTTCCTCATTTTCCTAGCATTGATTTGATTCCATCAAAGAAACTGTTTTGCATTATTTTGTCATGTTTCACTGCATTAACTCGCACGTCGCTAGTTTATGATTTACTAATTTATATGGGCCTAACTGTACCCAAAACAATTACCCAAGTTGAGTTGGAAAATTTCGGGGCTAAAGAAGTCGCAAATATTGACTTACATGTAAAAGACCAGTTACACGAAGTTTATCACAACTACTAACTCCTTATCCTCTCGATATTTTGATTTTACTACTGCAGATATTTTTTCTTATAACTGTAAGATTTCTTAGGTTAATATTGTAATTTTGAGCATTTCAAAATCCTCTATGAACTTCAAAGAATTTGACTACTGGCTTAGCCTGATTATTTTGCTATTTTAATAGGAATATTTCAGCGTAAAGATATTAGTTTACAAAACTTCAATTTCTTTGGATGCCATTTTCGTTTGGGTGTTGCAATACTTTTGTTCTGGTAGTGTATGTAAACTTAAAAAAAACAGACTATTGTAACATAACTCTGAGTTTCATGTGTAAACAATCATCAGGTGTATAAAAGAACACAAATTAACGGCAAGCAAGATATAACGTTGAAAACGAACAATAGAACACAATCAAACGAAGTTAATTGTGTAGAGTAATAAATCGCAACAACTACATTCTAAGATCGAAAATTGCCAATCAAAAGTTTGTTCTGGTGTCTACATTTGCTCAAAAATGCTCTTCCATTATTAAGTATTTTATTGTTCCCTATAGATAGAATGATATAAAAATTTTCTGTCAGGCAAAATTTACAAAAGTTACTCATAGCTTTGCTTTTTATTTTCTTGACAATTCTCCATTTAATACAGAATGATACATTTAATGTAGTTGGTATCTTTCTTGTTCCTTCAAATTCCAAACGTATTTTGAAAGTTCAGTACTCTTTTCATATCTTTCGTGTTTAAAATCTTTCTTTGATTGTGTTTTTGTTAAAGACTTTAGCCAGTTTTTCATCATCAGCGAAGTGTTTCTTCACAAGTTTCAACAAAATTTTGCCCACGTTGGTTTTAGCATTCCTCGAGTAGGGTGGATTAAGCCATTTAATTTTCTCGGTATCTTTGAGAATGTATGTATTTCAATAGATATACGGACATTTCCCTTCTATAAATTTCTTCGGTTGATGATAATTCTGTTTGTTAATGCCTTTAGGTAGTTCTTTTAATACTGTCGGCGGTTGATAAGATTGTTTGTTGATGTAGATAGGATTGTTATTTGGTTTTCGAAATGGCTGAATAGTATCGTTTTCTAGATCCAGTCGAATTTCTAAAAAATCTACTGTTTTGATATTTGTTTTAGTTGTAATAGATATCCTTGAATATTTAGATGATTATTTTTCTTCTGGTCAGTTTTTGATTCTGATAAATTCCTTATAATACCTAACCCATCATCTCTGTATAGCCCAACATTTCCGTTACCCATTACTGAATCTAATTTGTTTAAGATGTAGGTACCAACCAATTCACAAATTTCTGCTCCGTCAAAACAACCCATTGGTACATCAAAATCTTCGTCGCATGGCTTCTTTACCCACCGGAATCCCGAGTTGAATAGTAAAGTTTTCCCTGCTTGTGATATAATGTTTATTTCCTTGTTTGTAATATCTGTTAGGTTTTTGGCATAGTCTATAGCTTTGTTGAATAATTCGGCAGAAATCGATGGGTAAATTGATCCTATGTCAAAGGTTATAAACTTCACGTCTTTTTTATTTCCAATACTATTAAACCACTGGATAACTGTGTCTGTATTTTTCCATTGATGAACTTTTCTTGCTGTGATGATTTCTTTTTTAATTTTATCTAATATTGCTTTGTAAATTTTTCTGATGTCTGATTTGGTTGGGTTTATAAGTCTGCAGGATATCTTGTGAGGGAAGTTTTCTTTGTGATATTTGATGGTGATAAAGCTTCTTTCTCTTGTAAACATTCTGCTCTTTCTTCGATCGATAAATCTTACTTGATTTCTTGTAATCCTTGGTGACAGTTTCTTTCAATAGGAAAATTTAAAAAATTAAGAGAATACTTAAAAAATTCAAGAAAATGAAAAAAACAAAAACCAAAAAAACTGAAGAAATTAAAGAGTTCGAAAAAGTTAAAAAGATTGTAGAAAATTGAAAAAAATATAAGAGAGTCAAAAAATACGTTTACACGCTACCAGGACAAAGGTATTGCAACACCCAAGTGAAAATTGCACCAAGAAATTGGAGTTTTGTAAACTTATAACTTTACGCTGAAAAATTTCCCTTGAAAGAGAAAATAATCATGCTAAACCAGTGGTCAAATTCTTTGAAATTTATTAAGGATTTCGAGATACTTATAATTACAATATTAACGTAAGAAATTTCACAGTTGCAAGAAAAAATACCTGCAGTGGTGAAATCAAAATATCGATAGGATAAGCAGCTAGTACTTGTGATAAAACTTCGTGTAAATGGTCTTTTGATTTTAAAGATTTTGAAACTTTTTTCAGAAAATGATAGCAAAATAGTAAGGGATCAGGGAACAATAAACGAAATTATTACACGAGCACATGACTGTATAGGTTGACCAATCAGTGCCGCTTGCCTATTGAGAATGTTACCAATGGAGTCCTAAGGTGAAAACGAACTCCTTTTGTCTACACAGTAGCGGTTTTTTCGTGCTTATGTACACTTACGTTCAAAAAGTATTGGGACGAATTCGATAAACGAATTATGGCGTTCCGCTAGATTCGGTTTTGCAACGGAAACTTTTTCAGATTTAGGCAGTCTTTCTACAAATAATCTAGGCCCAAGTTTCCCCAAAATGGAATAAAAAGTTAACAAAATGCTTCAACTTATGAAGAATAACCAAGAAAACACAGGATTCTTTCGATTTTCCTGATTATAACAGCAAAATATGCAGAAGGGCTGAATGGCCTAACAATGGCAAAGTCACATGACCTTCCAAAAATTTTAGAGCTGTCCAAACAAATACAACTTTTTAATTTCACGTTTGCATAACAAAAGAAATTATTAAAGAAATTATAAAATCAAACTTTTAAGCTTCAAAAAAAGTTTACTTCATCGACGAAAATGCTACAAATTTATTAAATTATTGCATTTATTCAAGCTACTTTTAAAATTGCGTAACATTAAAGGAGAAGCCATTGTACTCATCGTCGATGAGTAATTTTTGCTTTGAGAGAGCATTTTCTTCTTATAACGCTGGAAAATTTGTATTTTTCATGACTTCTATAGCCATGTTTTTGCTTATGTTCCATTATTTAGCTTCTTTTACATGACAACATAATATCTAGTAAGGATTCAAACCTATTACTTCGCAGTTCCCTCAGTAAAGACCTGTCGTCCCTCGGTGTCGTAAACTTCTTTGGTCTGCAAACCCTTGGTAAATTTTTTTCTGTTCTTGTACGGAAAAACTTTTTACACACCAGAAAAGCTGCACTCATTGAGCAGCCGAGAATTGATGCTATATCGCAAAATCCATTTACTTTATTATAGTAGAAAGCACTTTGTAAGCGCTTCTCTTAACTCAATTCTTGAGTTTTCAGAGCTTCCATGTTTTCGTCTCGAGACCTATAGAAATTTTATGGTAGATGTATTTTTAATTTTTTGGCGTACATAAAAGGCTTCAAAATATCAACAATGTCTTGTGAAAATTTCATGCAAATAACTGCCGTTCTTTTTTAATGAGAAGGATTTTAAAAAAGTCTTTCCAAATTTGTTGCATAAAATGTCTTTGAAGTTTCGAAGTGTGTCCCAATACTTTTTGAACGTAAGTGTAGATAGATTCCAAAACTGCCAGGTGGAACGACGATCGGGCTTTACCAAATCTGATTGGCCTATTTCGATCCACAACTGGGTATATATATTTCCTAGCGTAAAGTTTTTGATCTATGTTCTGACGTTTTAAACTCTGAAGAGTGTCAGACCACTATGGTCAGACGAAAAGCTTTAGTTTACTAAATGTTTGCTTTTTTCAAAGCCATTTACAAGTTTTGTACCACCAAAAGATTGTTTGCTGTCTTTTTCATAAAAGGCAATACATTCCCCTTACAAGGCCTTTTTCACTAAAATTTACCTGAAAATCTGCAAACTCTATGTCCTTCCTCGGCAATCACAAAGGCCTAACCTTAAAATAAGCGAATATTTCTTATTGCCAATGAAAATGATCTGATTTGAAATCCACAAGGTTCTCTAAGGTCCAAACAAAAAGTGACTTTATTGAGAATGAAAAAGAATCCCAGCGCATTTCATCAACAAATTTTGAATTGCTGATTTAAAATTGTTAAAAAAGAAAATGGAATATTCGAATTTATGCTTCATTGAATTTGCAGTTTTATTTGCATGCCATTGGCTGATTAAACAATAGTTTAATCAGACAACAACAAAAGTTATTGCGTGATCCGCCATTAATCGCCTTTGCAGGTGTTTCAATACTTTTGTCCTGGTAGTGTAGATATATATATTGAATTCATATATACACACAATGCAGTTGTAGTGTATGTATGTAATCAATATATATATATATTATATTTATCCATTTCTTCTCACCTCTGGCTGGGCTTAGAAACTCTCATTATGTTATTTAATTAGCTACACTCTTTTTTTATAAGAAACTGGCTATAAGAAACGAGTACTGGACAGTCAGAAAAAACTAAGAAACTTCAGGACTCGAAGCAAAAGAATTAAGAAACTATTAAATCGTGATAAAACTAAGACCAACGAAATTTTGTAAAATCCAAGAACAAGATTGCCCTGTTAGCTGTTTACTTAAGACACAAGGGATGGGATAAAAATATACTTCCCACATCTAAATACAGCATCGGAAAAGAAGCGAATCTCTTGACTTAGGTCACGAACATTTCATTACATCATTCATGACATCATAATTAAGAAACTCTTAAGAAACAATGAGTATTGAAATTTCCAGAACATTAAGACCCCGTTTACACTGTGCCGGATAACATTTATCCGCATAAAACTTTTTCGGATTGATTTGCGTTTACACTGTGCCTCACAAATTTTGTCCACTTTGTCCTCCCGTTTACACTGTGCCGGATAACTGCAGTCACATGACCTAGATCATGCACAGAACGCCAAAAATGAAGTCTTCTCTGGGCAACAAAATAGTTACAAAATTCCCGCCAAGGTAAAAAGACTTCACTCTCTCTTCAGAATCATCTGCTTCTGCTTCTGGTCTAGTTTGTTTTAATAGTTTGTTCATGAAACAAAATGACACTGAACTAGCAACGAAAGTAGGGAAAGCTGACAAGGATGCCAATTTTACGTGGACTGGCAAGATACTGCACTTTTAACACGAGTATTTATCGACAACAAGGCAGCCAAGATGGCGAAAGGTCTTGATTGGGAGACAGTGAAAACTTGACTGGATTAAATAGCCAATCGCTTTTGAGCAAGGTACGATGTGGATAAAATTTATCCCGATAAAAGCGTTTACACTGTACCACATAGCTATCCGAACTAATTTAACCCACTTTCTTAGGTGAACTAATTTTGTTCGGATAGCCGCTCTCAAATTCGTGCGGATAGCGTGGGTCTAGTGTAAATGCGACGCTAAACCGACCTTTGTTTCTTATAAAAAAATGAGTGTATTACTGTTCTTGCTTGTAAAATGTGTTACCTTAGTTCTTTTGTTTCGTATTCCTTATTTTACGCTCCAAATGTACGTTTTAGTTATTCTGAAGAAGCTTACAGCTAAACGTCAAACAAGTTGTTTTTTTGTTGAGAATATATATATTTATATTTATAGTAAGTATATGATTGGTCTACCGAAGAAACATAGTAATTAAACATATATTTTAAACTCACATCCATTAATTATTTATATAGCTTGCTGTCACTACACACTTGTACAAAAATATGAATGCAAATGGGAATTTCTGAAACTTGAAGTGACTTTTGGTGCATATGTTTATATTTCTATAATGCCTATTCTGGGTAGCCTGTGCTCCAAACCTCTACTTTCAAGTTGGGGTTTGGAACACAGGCTAATTACCGGGAAGCCCCAAATGAATAATGAACTAAATTATCACATTTTTTTACAATAGGTCTAGTATTCATGACAAAAAATTGTTGTTTTTGGGTCATCAATCCTTTCCGAAAAAAGCTGACGGTTACAGAAATTTTGGGGCCCCTCTAACGCCAGGGACCCTGGACACAGTGCGACACTGGTTCCTGCATGCATATAACCCCGCCCAAAGAGAAAAACTCCTTAAAGAAATATTTTTTAAGTCCTAACATTCTTCTCCAGTATTTAAGATTATCATTAAACGTAACTCAGTTGTAAACGTGAATAAAAGATTTAATTTTTAAAAGTGAAGGCCAGGGACGCCGGAGAGGGAGGCGCGGTGGCCAACCGCTCCTGTTGCCTTCTTATGGGGGGGGGGGCAAGGAGGCTAAAGTGCCAATTTCATAGAAGTATTCTCGACGCCGGCCTATGGTAGGAAATCATAGAGATCCATATGAAATCCTGACTGTAGTACCTTATCCATGACAATAAACTTGTGAAGAAATTTCCTATGCCAAAAGTTAGCCGATTTTTAAGATACTGACAGAAAATCGAAATAAAATGATGGTTAAAAAGAATTGTTGGTAGCTGGGCATTATTTTTCGAATGCCCTTTTACTCTAGCCTGAGTTCCAGACCCCAAACTAGAAGTATTGGGGTACTGGAGTCTGGGGCTCAGGCTATTTTACTCAAGCCTGCCCTCCTTGCCCCTTGGTCGTTCCGGCGTCCTTGGTGAAAGGCTAAAGTAGCTGTGGTCATTGGTGATTTACTTGACTTTCGAAGCACATTGATAAGTAGCAACATCAAGCCTGCATTTATATCTGCACGGGACTCCAGTGAAAAGTTTGTCTATAGGGGACATAACGTGTCGGCAAGGTAGGTTCTGGGTCATTCTCAGGGAATTGAAACAGTGGTTTAGGTATCAAATTTTCTCATAACAAGTTGAATAGATGCATACAATGGCCCAGAAGTCTGTTTGTAGGTTTCTCTGATTATATTTTAAAAGATTGAACCCTCCGGCAACGAGACTTGGCGAGTTAGGCCATATCTTATCATTGATGCCATGCCACTAACGTGCCTGTGTGGTTGCGTTGTCTACATAACCTAAAATGATATGTGATAGCTAGTTTTGTAAGATTTACAGTTCTAGAGGTTCTGAGGGAATTTTTTTTTCCACAGGTGTGGCTTTTCAAAACTTGAATTATTTTTGGACGAATTAGTCCAAGAAACAGGTGGATGATTTCGTTTGAAACAGGTGAGTGAGAATAACTTCGTGACTTGGAACAGCCATTAGATGATTTGCTCTACTTACGTAGTTTATCAAGTTAAAACTTTCTTTAATTGACGTACTTCTTTTTTCACGTTAGTTATTTGTCGTAAGTCCATTTTGAGCTGTAAAATGATTTTCACAAAACGGGTGCCAGTCCAATCGCCATCGGCCTATTCATCCCAAAACAACCAGCAACAACCTGAAAATTTAACTACGTTTCATTCAGTATTATGCAATTGTTATTCTCCCTAATCGGATACTTTTCAGGATACTGGTGTCATTATTTAATTGGTATTTAGCTAATAAATGCTGTTTTGGCTAAGCTCTTAAAATTTCCCTCACTGCAAATTTAGGCCAGTTCGGGATAATTTCTATATCCATCGGAAAGAAAGTGTGTGTAAAACTTGTTTGAATTATTTTGTAGAAAATAAAAATTAAGATGAATTAAACATAAAGTACTGTTTCTCTTGTCCATAAACAAATTTTGTGAATCTGGACCTAACTTACCTAACTTCCAAACCTAACTTATTTCATTCTGTCGGTGAACTCCTTATGTTGTTTATTTTTCAGAATTTATTTTTCATTGTTAAAAAAAGTTATTAAAAATAGAAGAGAGCAGCAATCTAGTTTTTCATTATCTCAGTCTTTAATATGAGAGAAATATAGTAAAAAATTTTTGACCAAACGGTGTGGGCCATTTAACTTGAAAAACTCTTTTTGGAAAGAGAAGTTTGACATTGAATCCTTATTTCCATTACTCCATTTTGTATGTCTTCATTCCCAAGTAATCTGTTTCCATATTTTTATGAACAGTTTTGATTGCTCTGGCCCACACCGTTTGGTCAAAAGGAAAATGAAGGGGTTCCCATTACTCTGTATTTGTCCGTTTTCATATCCTTTCTAAAGTCACTGTAACCTCATATGTCGCACAGTCCCCTAAATGATAATTTGATCATTTGTGGAAATCGCTCTCTTCGGAATACAGATGAATGGGAAGATATAATTGAGAGAGCTGATGATAAATGCCTCAAGTTGATACAGAGAATGAAAAAAATTATCAAAAAAGCATTCAAACTTTGTCAGAGTCAGACTGTGATAATAAAATCTAGAAACCTGTTCTCCTTGAAGGGACACAAACATAACTATAGAATGAAGCAGTTAGTTCATTATGAAAGTTTTGTCAAGCTTCAGTAGAAAAAACTTTATTGTTCTATTCTATCAAATAAATTTAATTTGTGTAGCCCACTCTTACCACGCAAGTTTTTGGCAGTGTGCATTAATTTCTGAACGTGAAACCCTTGACATTCACTTCTAAAAGCCCTGTTCACATCTGATACTAGATTGCCAGCATATTTTTATCATTTGCCTTTATTCCTAGGCTGTTTTCCAAAGATTTACCACTCAGCCAAAATTGATTCAAAAGACAGAAAGCTTGAGTTTGGCCCTTATCAGTGGCCTTATAGAGTTTGTATGGTTGGAAAAGATTCAAGAACTTCATATAATCTGGAAAATTATTCAAAAAGAACTTTATTATTTAGTAGAAATTGTAAGCATCGGAAACAAGAACACAACTCAAAATGGCTATGGTCAATGTCAACAGGAAAGTTACAGATCAATTCTACCGATATAAGATGCCCAAACTCATAGCAAAGGTATTTTCAGATAGGTTACAGTTCAATTTTTAGACACATATACTTTCAAATCTTAAACTATGTTTGATCATAAGATTTGTAATCAATTTTTTTCACCAAAGGATGACACACATTTACTGTTGGGAAGCAATACTTACTGTTGTTGCCTGTCTTTTAAAAACCAGTCTTTGAAATATGAAGATTTATCTTGTGTGGTGTAAAATTTGTGTTAATTTATTAACTTTAACTAAAACAGGTTGAAGGCAAAGGAAATGGTATCAAAACCGTTGTTGTGAACATGGTTGATGTTGCCAAGGCTTTGAACAGGCCACCATTGTGTAAGTAATGAAACCTTTCTGAATGTTTTATTCAGTTTTCAGGTTCTTATATGTAGTTATTCTCTGTGCATGTTAAAAATAAGCCATGCCTTAAGTTATTCTAAAAGACAATTATTCTAAGGTTTTTTTTCCAGCCAAGTACTTTTTCAGTCTAAATATTCTTTAGAACCAACTTAAAGTTTTTTATGTATAAATTTGAAAGAAACAAATATTTACTAACAAATTTTTGAAGCAGACTAAATTTCCCATCAAAATCCTCGTTTAAGAAATCTCTCTTTTTTTTCTGTACATTTTTTTAAGGTCAGTCTATGCTATTATTTGCTATGATATTGTATGATTTGTAATGATTTGCTAAGTCAGTAAACATGAAAATTGATAATCTGTGAATGCTGTGAAATTGATTTTTTTAACTGGCGTATTGCACAAGAACTGCAAAAGTTATGCATGTAATTGCAAATTGTGTGAACTTCAAATGAAAGAATGTTTTTATGAATCAAATTGTCTTTAAAAAATGCTTGCTTTGGTTATGCTTTCATGATAGTTGTTTTTTGAAATGCTAGCATTTTGGCCAAAATTTATTCCTAGATCCAACCAAGTATTTTGGATGTGAACTTGGTGCAAATACTCAGTTTGATAAGAAGAATGACCGCTACATAGTAAATGGGTCCCATGATGCTGATAAGCTTCAAGAGTTACTTGACAGTTTCATTGAAAGATATGTGTTATGCCCTGAGTGTGAAAACCCAGAGACTAATCTTGTAAGTTGAATATTTTGGGAATGTTTTTAAGTAAAAGATGCTTGACAAGCTTCTGCATATTTTTTATTCATTTACAACATAATTTTCATTGAGATTTCAGATGGCTGATTTTTCTTATGAGTTGATTCTTAACCATGAATAAAAGGACTGTAAAACATATGAAAGTTTTTCACTAAAATGATCCACTGAAATTTTGTTCCTTTCGGTACTTTTGTATAACTGAACTGCACTTAATGGTACAATTTTGTTATATTGAGCTTAGTTGTTTATTCAAATTTTCTTATAAGTCCTTTGAATCATATCACAAAAGTTGTTTTAGAATTATTACTTTCAACAGAATTTTAAGCTTCTCCATTTTTAGCAGATGAAAATCCATAAGATGCACTTGCCAAGGCTAACTAGAAAAATTTTCTCTGTAAATACTGTAAAGTTAACATTTCCTCTCCTTTTTAGTCAGTTAAGGTGAAGTCTGAAAAAATCAGTCAGCAATGCATTGCTTGTGGCTACACTGGATTAATCGATACAAAACACCGTGTTGCCCAGTTCATACTAAAAAATCCACCAGCATCAGAGACTGAAACAGTAACACCTCAAAAAGGGTAGGTTAAGATTTATCAACTGTAAATAAAGTTAAGGCCAAGATTCCTGTTTGGTTATGTTTAATTCCCTATTAGGTAAATTATTTGAGTTTGGTTAGGAATCAATAGCTTCTCATTCAAAATAAAAAAGCTACCAAAGATTTCTGCAAGACATAGGTATAAGCATAGTAAGTATTGGTTTTATATTTGTAGTTTGTTTTCGTATCTTAAGTTTATATTTCAACTTATTGTTCTTCAATTTTGTGTCTTGCTTCTTCTTATGCAGGAAGAAAGGAAAAAATAAGAAGGAACAGAAGACCAATGGAGAACTGCACAGTCCTACAGCCGAAGAACCAGATTCAGTTGACAAACACTTGTTTGGTGAAAAAAGCATGGCCCCACCTTCAGTAGTATGCTCAGTGAGTTCTTTTTTGTTGTTTTCCTGTAAAAAGGTAAGCAAAGTTTGATCATTAGTTGCTAAGTTATGTTATTTTGTGTACTAATGCTTGTAGCACCAAGTGATGGAAACCTCTGTATCATTAGGATGGTTTTGGAGATTGGAGTGAAGATGTTACAGATGAAGCAGTTAAGAAGAGAATGGAGGGCCTTTCTGAGAGTGTCAAAGGACTTATTATGAATGATGATTTGGAAAAGACACCAGAAGAAAGAATCAATATATTTTTTCAGTTTGTAAAGGTAAGTCCGTTTCATTCCAAATGGCTTTGTCAGCTGGCTGTGTCATGTAGTTTCTGTTCCTTCACTTGCAATTTGAAGACTTTGAGAAGGCTGTTACAGTTGCATGTCATGTTTGCTGTTTTTTAATTTTGGACAGCTGCTTCTACACTCAAGGTTTGATGGAGGAGTGCTTGTGAAGTTGTGATATGATCGGGATTGTGATTCTCTTCAATTGTTTGGTGTGCAAATGCACAATAAATGCAAGCCTCATCCTGGTTCTCATCTTTGTCAATAGATTATTAGTCTCTTATATAGTAGATTTCCTATTGTTGTTAAATGGAAACTGTTAGAGAGTGTTAACCAGGATTATTTATATTTCATCATTATTTGTTTGGCAGAAAGCCATTTAAATTCCTGAATTTTTTAAACGGTTTTTAAACATACCATCGATCAAACTAATTTTGTTATTTTTTCAAACATTGATTTATCATATCTTAAAGTATCCATCAGTAAAAATTGTGTTAAACACACAAATAATGTTAGCCTTTTGACTTTAGATAAAGTTTATATATTAATGAATGAAGGACAGAATGGATGACATGGAGGCCCCTCTTAAACAAAAACTTGTGCAAAAAATACAAAATCCCAGAAGCATGTGGTCTCAGGTTATTAATTTATTTTCATTATTTGTAGAGTCAAACAGCAAATGGGTTAGAAGGTCACGACAAGGATATACTTGCTGAAGCAGAGCGCCTTGATATCAAAGACAAAGCTGTTCTTGTTTTGGCGGAAATATTTTTCACTGATAATATGTTGCAGGAGATCAAGAAGTACAGGAAAATGTTTCTTAAAGTAAGTTTCTGGAATTCAGTGGTTCTTTTAAGTGTTCTATTAATATTCAGTGACCTATCTAATCTTAATGTTATATCTAATCTTCAGGGGTTCTGTCCATTCTAATTATATAATAGACTTATCATGGCTTTTGATTCATCTTTCAACAGGGATGAAAAGTTCTTGCTTTTCTACAAGACATACAAAAGCTATTTTATTATCTTATTGTGCTTGCCCAGCTATTGTACTGTTAACCAGAATTTAATGCCTCAATAATCATAGTCAGTATGTAAACATAATCCTAAATTTAATTTCCTTTGTGCTGCTGGTAAGCGACTTTATTGCACTGTAATTAAAACAAACCTTTCTTTTTCTGGACCAGTTGCTAAATAATAACCAGAAAGCACAAAAGTACTTGATGGGAGCAGTGGAGATGCTTATTGGCAAATCATACAAAACACAGCTGATGCCCAAGGTACCACATGTCCTGAAATGCCTCTATGACTCTGATTATGTAGAGGAAGAAGTGTTTTTGCAGTGGGGTTCAAAGGTAATTCAATTTTTATTCTTTCAAGTTTTTAGCATGTGTCAATATGTCAGCCATGAGTAACAGTCAAGAAAGGCAATGTTTTTCGTTTATAAGCCAGTGTGCAATTTGCTCCCTTTGTGAAACTTAATGTTAATGTAAAAAGTTGAGAAACATCAAACAAGAGCTGCACAAGTATGCAGAATACACTGTGCAATCCATGTGAAAAGGAACTTGTAATCCATCATAACAAGAAACGTCTTACATTTTCTTGCTTTTGAAACACTTATAGATCTAGTATATATGCAGCAAAAACCATCTCTTATCCACCATACTTGCACGAATGACTGCTCCAGATGCCAAGTAAATGCTTGCTTTTTGGGCGGGGGGGAATTCAAAAGGATTGCTTATCTGAGAGAAGTTGCTCGTGAAATTTTCACGATTGCTTTAGCTGGTTAGAATTCAGTGCAAATGTCGATTTTTGTATTCTCTTATTAGCTAGACAAACAGGACTTTAATTCATTGTTTGAACTTGATATAAAGTTCAAATGAAGAAAGTAAAATCAAAATACTTACATTTGAAATTCACCCTTGAAATTAAATCATAAATATACTACATTTCAATTAACTGATAATCTGGGACAGGTTACTAAAATATTACAAAAAATGCAGTGAACTTTCTTCGTGAGAACCATGTCAGTGAATCTGGTGGTGGCGCAACAAAAACAACAATTGCCAAAAATTTTCCTTTAGAAGTGTAAAATTAAAGTATACCAGATTTCAAGGTGCAGTTGCTTTTATGTTGAGTTATCGTTGATTAAGCTTTTAATGTATCTGATATAAAGTTAAATTTTCAGTGTCAATGTTCACGTATAAAGTTCAGATTGATTCTGTTTTTGTACAGGTATCAAAACGATATGTTTCAAAAGACATCGCTGAAGCTATTCACAAGAAAGCAGAACCATTTTTGAAATGGTTGAAAGAAGCAGAAGAGGAAAGTGACGAAGACGATGAAGAAAACGATGCAGGAGTTGATGTTGTTTATTCCAGCAAGTCTGTTCCAGCTGATCCAGAGCCTGCTGCAGTGGAAGAAGATGAATCATATATTGATGATATTTGAGTTACATAAATTAATTGTTTAGTTAAAGCTATGCATTAAAGACTGACACATTTTGTTAGAGTTCCTACTTGTGTTTTGTTTTCGTACACTATCGGAAGCTATTTGGAATCAGAGTTTCTTTTTGATTTTACCATCTTTAAATCTCTACATTGGATTTGACCGTATCGCTTCTTTGACCATAACTACAATTTTTCTAGTTCTGGACGAAAATATTTGTCAAGTAAAATATTTTTCAATAAGATATAACTTCAGTGAATCAACCTTCAGTGAACTTTTCGACATCCTCAAATGTTATTGTGTTGATGATTATTTTCAAGGACGAGAAACCTTAGACTTTGGAACTGCCGTTTCTTGTTAATGGTTGTCTTGCTTGATTCACCAACTTGATGTGGATCTGTTCAAGGAAACTATCTAGGAGCTTGCCTTTACCCAAACACCATAATACCAGTTGAAAAAACAATAGGAAACTCAGACGATTTGCTCCCCGTAACTAATTTTCCAGACTGCAGTTTGCATCCTTCACTAAGCAAGCAAAATAGAGGGAAAGGTCCACAATCATTTGGGGGAAAGGTCCACATCATTTGGCTTGTTGGGGTTGGGGTGTTAAACACTTGCAGTGTCCTGTGGAAAACCTTTTGAGTACAGAATTGGTTTTCGCCAAAGAAACCTCAAGAATCAGCTCATTGGAGAGAGCTTAGAGTCCTTTTTTGTTTCTATTTTTTTGAAACCAAAATCTTTGCACGCTTCCTCAAAGGTCAAGACATACATTTTCAGCTCAAAAGTCAAAATAGCTCCATTCCCATTTCTTTCTTTTCCTTCTTAAACACTCAAAAAGCTTAGGCTACTGGGTCTCTAAAGTCAAATCCTTTATTTTGGACTTGATAGCTTGATCTTTTGGTGGCAATAAAATTGTTGAGACAAACCGGGCAAGCAAAGTTATGAAGATGAGATGGGGTCAACTGTGATGACGATAAGGGTGTGGCAAGCATCATGCTCAATTTGCTCAAAATTACCCCGGAAATGGACACACGAGACGCACGCATTGACACTGTATTTCCAGTATGAGCTTGCCTCGCCCCATACCCAGTGTCTTTTAACAAGAGTCAATCCTTGTGCCATTTAAAGATAGCTTTGTTGGCACATGCACAATTTTTTGTTGCCAAAGATGTCACAAATGTTGATTAGACCCGTGAAATCTTCCATTCCAACCGTGATAATAAGAACTCATTAAAACATTAACAGGATAATTAAAGCCTGTTTCACACGTGAAGCAAGAGCTGAAGCAAACGAAGTAGGCATGCGCAGTCAAAACTTGTTGGATGAAGCAAGGAATGAAGCAAAATGTGAAGTAAGCCGTTTACACGCGCAAGCAAATTAAAAAAATCTGATGTAAAAGTATAGACTGCCTTGATCGGCTTCAGACAATCATAAATAAACAGTTACGTGGTCAGAGATATAAACAGGATTGGACGCAGAAGTTTTACTTTCATTAAGATCTTGAAACTAGAACGTAAAATACGTAGACGAAGCAGCTACAGACGAAAACAGCCCCGGCGGGCTCAATGGGTTGGTCCAATGTATACCATGTATTCCTGAAAGTAGAAACTGGCTGGACCCTAACCTTTGATTCTGGGTTGCGTAAAATGTGCTCTTTTCTCAGACTTTCTAACCCTATTCACTGGGAATGTTCAAGCTCGAGCAAGTAATTTCGAAACCAATTCCTGTAAGAACCATTCTATTTCTTAAACTTAGTCGAAAGGTATATTTAAGAGCAGAGTTCACTAAATTTGATTTCAAAAACGATCCCTTGTGACAGCTGTACAACTATAAATGCAACATACATTTGGAACTCAGAAGTGGCTTACTTGCGTGCAAAGCCAAGAAATACCAATTGATGTCTTTTCATCGTTAATTTTTTGGAACCACTATGAAATGAAAATCAAAGATTGCACATTTTCAGGTGGTAAGAATTCACAAATCCTGACAGTGCTTACAAAGGTAAAGGTAGAAAAATATCGATAAAATTAAACCTTGGAATATGTCCAGGGAACATTCTTGTTTTGTGTACCTACAAGTGGTTCACTTTGATCAGCACTAAGAACCAAGATCCATCCATGAATTAAATGTGTCAGAATCTCCGGATCCGCGACGAATAGGGCGTAATTAAGGTTGACAACCGATTCCCGTCGATTGAAGGGTGCTCTTCCTAGTGGGCTGGGTCCAACTTCTTGCAATGTTGGGAAAAAGGCAGGAAGGGGGCTTGTCCGAAATTTCTCCCACTTTAATATACTTGAAATTTGGTAGTGAATACAATAATTTGCACCAAACCACCAAATAGTTTACAAGTTATCCAAATGAACACGTATCAGTTGGTCTTTATATTGCGGATTATATATAAAGGTCCTTGGTGTTCTCCAGACATTCGCGATAAAATACTAACTTCCTTTAACAACACTGAGGCTTAATGTTGTTGAAATTCGAAAAAAAATATGAATAATTGCCAGGCTGTGTATTCAGAGCAAAAAAGGTTGTATGGTGCTAGCATTTTTCGCTTTCAAATATATTTTCATAAAAAAGAAATAGCAAGAATTTGCACTTTCCTTCTCGATTCTTCTCAAATTTAAGAAATATGGCTCAGAAAACAAAGGGGCCCATGCTATTTACAAACTACTCAAAGCCTTATACTAATGTCGATAGATTTCTTTCGCTCCTAGGAAATTGGACTTAGTGTGAACCATTTGATGCTGTTTATTATTTTTAGATATTTGCTTACAACTTACAACAGTTTTTACACGGAGAGTGTTGGGAACGTGCACTCAACAGTTACGTAATTGCTGCGTTTGTAAGTAAACTAATGACCTTCGTAATTAGTAGCTAGTGTAGGACACGTGTTAGAGTAGATTGCTTGCTGCTCTATTGTCAGCTAATTAGAAGCTTCTAGAAAGTTCTAATGATCGCTGAGGTAGAACTTTTTAGCACGCGTCACGTAGAGTTTAGATAGTTGCATGTTTCGCAGTGAACAAGTCGATAGAATCTCAAATACAACATGTTTCGCAGTGAACAAGTCGATAGAATCTCAAATACAACAGAGAGCTTCCTCACCTGACAAGATTCAGAGTGTAAAAGGCGAGAAGAATTGTGAAGTAAAGTTGTAGAATGGAAAGGGCCAGCCACAAAAAGCAACAAATGACTGTTACTGTTTTTGATTAAAATCACTATAACCTTTCAGTCAACAGTTCAACGTTAACAACAGACTTTGAAACGCGTTTATGATAAAAAACATCGAGAAGCAGCCGATTGAATTGAGCTGAACCGATTAAGTTACTTATTATAACAATGTTCTGTTTGTTCCGTTGCGCTAGCCGGCAATTTACATTAACGATATTTACAGTAAAATTAGGACTGGGACCGACCTAGAGGCCATGTTAGTTTTTCGTGATCGAGTGTTGTGTTATCGTTAGAAATAGAGAAGTAATGGAACTTTTTGCGTTTTTACTCAAGTGACGGTGTGCCTTGACAATTTCGGTACATCTGGTGACCCTGCAATCGATTAGAGAAGGTGTACCTTGACAAGCTTTAACAAATTCGGTACAGAGCCTCCTGAAGAAAAAACATAATATTTGCAAGTAAGTGAACAGGAGCAATGCAAACCGACGAAACACGGTAAAACAGAAACAGAAAATGACTCACAGAATGAAAATATCAAAATGAAAAAAGGCAGTGAGAAATGGACATCTTTCCTGCTTGCCTTTTTTTGTATGTGTGTGTGCAAAGTATAGAGAATCTTGGGTAGGGCTTACAAAGTGATGTTCCTTCAGGCACAATTGACAATAAAAAATTCACTGACAGGATAAAGAACTGAATTTCATTGCATTCTCATTTAGCTTACAGCTTTACTTCTGCTTCTTTTACAGGATTATCAACTATTTCAATGCTTGAGAGTCCTATCCGAAAAATTTTGCTTGGTTCACTGGGGGTTTGCCAGGGAAATCTCCATCTTGCTTGAAATACAAATTGATCATTTTTTTGTCTTCTTCGTTATCCCAGTCAAGTTTACGGAATGAATATGATCCAGCATCAATATTCCAATCCTCGTTTAACTGCAACAGAGGGATAAGAAACATACAACAAGATTAGTTTAAGTACATTTTTTGGTTGTCTTCATCATTTCAGAACAGAAAAATGAAAAAAAAACAATACAGGTGTCAGTGCTTGAGTAAAAAAATACACTTTAGGAAGAAAATTTAAAAAAACCATGATAGTATAGCACTCTTGAAAGGCTACAATGCAAGAAACAGTAAACAACTATTTGTCCGAAACAGGTATTATCTCATAATATCTGGAAATGTTAAGTAGAGCATAGGTACTGCTTCAAACCTTTTGTGAGATTGCAATAAATTCTTATTCGGAAAACACATATTTCAAGCTTGCAACTAAACTCTGAAGCCTCCAACTAGACTTTTAAACACTAAGAGTCCTAAAATCTGAAAACATGAGAAGACCAAAAGAACAAACAGTCTTACGCTGAATGCAAGTTCCTGGCCCCTGAAAATCCAAAGACCGCCAATCATGATATTACCATCTTTACCGAATACACACATACTTCCAAAGGCATTTTTATGGAGCTTGTCAAGACGCTGCAACATTCCTGACACAAGGTTGCAAGCCATGAAAATTTTTTTCAGTTCGTCGTTGTAATTATACTCAGCAATCCATGCACTGTAACCTAAATTACAAAATATTTTTAGCACAAGAAACTCGCAGCACAAAATGAAAAAAGGATGTGGAACGATTATTTGCCAACTCATTTCTTTTTTCACATGGGAATGGAATCGTTCTGTTCCACTTTTTGTGTTCGAAATTCTTACTATATGAACAATGCAAGAACTTAGCCAAATTTATAATTGTTCCATTTTTCAAACCAGTTTATCTGTTTACACTGAACGAGAACTGAACAGAAAGATTGCCCACAGTTCCACTTTTTGCATTACTTTAGAGATTGTTCCAATTTTTTGTATTAAAAGGCCTAGTCAAATGATTATCAATATGAAATGTTTTTAAGATTACTAACTGGAAATGTCTGAATGAAATTTAACTGTCTTTGCTATTTGAAATAAAGATGGTGGTCACATTTTACATGGTTCTAATTCAAAACTTTGAAATAAAGCTGTGCTCCCTGGCTAAAGTTCTAGGTGGGTAGGAAAATTTTTCAAAAATTGACGAGCTGTTGGCAACATTCATTGTGAGCACAAAAGTAACTGATGATGATGCACAAGGTATACATTACGGCTAGAGGTGGCGTTGAAAAAACGAAGTAAATGCAAACTGGAGTGTCTAGTGATAAAAAGATTTCAAAATGCCCAGCAGCATAATTACCTTGTTTGTCAATATTCTGCCAAAACCAAGGGATAGCTTCCTTTTCAGTGTCAGTATTTCTATACTTCTTCTTCCATTCATCAAAAACCATGGTAGGTGGGGGAAGGTCAGCAAATGGATCTTTTTTCTTCTCTTCTTTTGGTTTCTCTGGTGCCTTCTCTGCTGGCTCAGCTTTAGCTTTTGGTTCTGCCTTTTTGGGTTCTTGTTTGGGTTCTTTCGCCTTTTCCTTCCCTTTTTTACCTTGCTTTGGATTTAACTCTTCAAATTTCTTGGCTAAAAATGATTTTGATAGTAAAACCAAATCAATGGAGCAATCACATCCTATCATCCCATTATGCTATTAAAAATAAAGAAAAGTGGTAATCCAAAACATTACATCTGGTCATTTTATTATGTTATTAGTCCTGGCAATAATGCATTCGATCACATGTCTCTACACATGCCTAAGAGTCCCTGAAATTTTTTTATCACACATGCAGCATCAGGTTTTGACTGCCTTTCTTGTGCCTCCTTTCTTCTTTTAATTTCTTATTAATTTTCTACAAACTAATATTTTGATTTTGATTTCCTTTGCATGCGTTATTTTGAGAGCATTTCAGGAGGGCAAAATCACTCTTTAAAAAACTTGTATCATTTTCGCC
This sequence comes from Rhopilema esculentum, assembly GCF_057945365.1. Taxonomy (NCBI): domain Eukaryota; kingdom Metazoa; phylum Cnidaria; class Scyphozoa; order Rhizostomeae; family Rhizostomatidae; genus Rhopilema; species Rhopilema esculentum. Next base: position 819,976 of record NC_142824.1, on the reverse strand, counting down.
AAAATATTTTGTTTTCCAAATATTCATCCAGAATTCTGTAAACTTTTTTGATTCACAAAAACCTAATATGCTTTTTCAAATAGTAGTACACCCCTCAAGCATATTCACAAGATTATATATAATAAATTTAAACTGTCGAAAGGTCTTCATAAAAATTTTGAAGATTGCACACTATCATAGATTGCACACCATCACATGCCCCAACTTTTAAAGGTCATGCTATCATCGCATGCTAGCAAAATTCATAAAACCAGGACTGGACACTCAAGATATAATTATCTGAGGTTAGAGATCTGTGCCAACCATAGACTTGCTTGGTCTTTCATAAGATTAGCTGTCTAGCTTTGCCCTTAACTTAAAGCATATGCACCAAACTCAATCATATACTTCTAACTTAAAGCATAAGCATCAAATGCAAGGTCCACAGGCCACATCCAGCCTGCTGTGTTATTATGTCTGGCCAGCAAAATCACTTCATTTTATATTTTAGTGTTTATATATATATAAAGTGTGTTCAATTTATAAATGTTTATCCTGTTCAGCCTGAGACTTCAAGTGTGTTTTGGCCCCCTGTGCAATTGAGTTTGACACCCCTGACTTAAAAGGTATTAAGAAACATTCAGAAAAAAATATTCACATTGAAGAAAAAAGCATTCCTTAAAAGATTGTTAGGCTGCTGGGTTATTCACAAACAGTATTACATTTTTGTGAATCTAAGGCAACTGACCACAGTATTTTATGTCATTCAAGGGTGAAATGTCTTAGCTTATCATCAAAAAAGCTTAACTTACCATCAAAAGTAGCAGCTCTAACACACAAAGTTACATCTCCAATCACTTTCTTGAACTGTGGCTGATTGATGCAAGTTAGAAACCATCTGTTCACATTTCCATACTGGGATCGGGTTGCTGGGTCAAGAACTTGCTTATACAGCAAAAGAAGGTTGCAGCAAACACTAATATCTGCAAGGGTGACACGTTCACCAACCAAAAATGTCCTTGTCAGAAGAGCATTGTTCAGAAGTTCAAGGCATTTCTTGATATGTGCTACAGCCTTTTCATGCTCCTGTTTGTTGAATTGTCTCAGACCAAGTGTTGGAAATGTCCAAGCACAAGCAGATGGCAGGATTTCATTATCGGCAAAGTTAATATACTGCTGAACAAGACAGGCATCTAGTGTGTTTGTTCCAAGAAGTGTCTCATTCGAAACTAGAGAAAATGGTACAGTCGTCATCATAGGACAATAGTTATTTCTCAAAGATACTGCATGATTGGCTACATCAAACATAAATTGTGTTATGACAGTTTTGAGGATTATTCAACTGGCAATTTTGGGTCAGTATCTATTTCATGGTAACTTATAAAAGACAAATTACTTTTACATTCAATATCAATTTACAGTTAGATTTCTGCTGTATTTGAAATCATTTTCGTATAAAATGTTTTCATTTGAAATAATAGTTATATACAAGTTATTTGAGGAAAACATTGGTGTATTCTTTTGCCTCATTTCAGCTTCTTTGTTCTAGAAAGAACAAAGGGGTGAAAAGGAAGTAATGAAGGAGGAAGTGTAAAAAAATTTACTATTACATAAAAATTATTATAATTAAAACCATTTATGATAATTTCACAATTAACTCACCACATTGAGCAATAGCATTACTTTCATAAATGCAGTTACCATCTTTGTCTTCAAATGCTGGGACCTTGGGAGACAAAATGGAAAATATAGAATGATTCCTCAATAAAGAACATAAGAAAATAAAAATATGAGAAGCAAAAATATGAGTTCATGATCATTAGCTTTCGTTGAATAAAAAATCTTTCACATTGAAGCATGTGGAAGTCTTTGGATGCATAATTTTGATTTGATTAAATACATAATATTTTTTCTAGATTAGAAGGGGGCAACATAAGATATTTTTTGTGGCAGAATTCTTTGCTTCAGCTTTCTAATTCCTCTAGAAATTCTGCAAAGGTAAAGTTTATGGAATTTCAACTATATGTTCATGAGTATCAAAAACAAGATGAAAATAATTGAAAATTGATTCCATCAATCAGTGGGTTGTTTCTTTAAATTTGCTCAAATTTGCCACAGTCCAATTGTTACCCAAAAAAATTGAAAAGCCCCACCCTTGAATAAGCCCTCGCCTTTACATTTGTCATTGAAAGACATGATTTTTGTCAAGGATAAATCATGTTTTCAATGAAAATAGGAATTGAAAAATAAAGCATTTGAAAGGAAAAAAGCTACAAAAACATACTATTGTCAGGTAATTTGGGAGAAAACTCTTAGGAGCCCTTCAAGGCTTGCATTAGCTCTCCTTCAAATCATGATAAAAGAGATCAAGGAAAACCAATATGCAAAATACCAACATAATAAGCAGACAAAATATTAGCCTTGGAGCATTTTGAAGAAAGAAGTATCCCAAGTATACATAGTAATTTCATCAAAAAAGAGTCACTACTGTCAATCCTCAAATTTGCGCCCTGAGACCTTAACTCACATGGCAAATTCCGCTACACTAATTCCATACAGTTCTCAGAATGCATAAATTTTGATTTAGTGATAAGTTAACTTGTAGGTACGAGCATGCAAGATGAATTTTGACCTGTTATTAGTTTCAGAGGTGGAAAACGATACCCTAAGAACTGTAAGAGGGATTTTACTACTAATTACTGAGCAGAAGTCACAGAAACAATGCAGTCACAAAGGTTACTCCCTAAAATTTCCATAATTTTCAGATAATTAAAAGGGACTATAAAATGGAAATTTTTTTAAGAACTAGAAATTAGTCCAAAGCTCAAGCAGAACAAAACATTCCAAACAAAGATTAGATTTGATACAAAAAAGATCAAATGAGATGTTTTTTTAGGGTCATTTAGCAGTCCTCTAGTTTTGTTTATTAGATATATTCCCAATCTCCTGTTTTCTCAATGCCTTATTGCCAGTGCTAAAGGATACATTTTGAAATTATTATATTCTGATCTTTGGCCAAGAGGGGTGACCTTAAAACAAAACTGTTAAACTGAAGGAGCGGAACACCAAAGCGATATCCATAATAAAGAAGTCCATGCGCACTTTGACAGTAGTTGTCAATATGAACAAGAAATATTTGTGTAAGCAAAACCAAGCAAGCTAAGAAAAGCTGTCAATGAGAGCACAGCCTAACGCTTTTTGTAACTTCTTTACAATTTTCAAGTTCATTTCGTTTGCATTTATATAAAAAAATTCTATTCACCATGTTACCAATTATAGCCTAAAATGGGATACCTTTTGTTCATTAAAGCCCCCATGGAGTTGACTAATAGCCAAAAGTTGTCATATAAGGGTGGGGTCATTCAAAATGAGCTTACTAACAACTTTTTCTTCAAAGATAAGAGCTTATTCAGGTGGGGAGCCGGGGCTTATACGAGGAGGCAATTCGAGAAATTACAGCAAATTAGCAAATTACATTTAAATTCTAGCTACTCAAAACATCAGGCCCGTCAGAACCAGGGGGCTGGAGCCCCCCAATAATTGTCAAACTGTAGTATGTTTCCTTTGTAACAGGGTACTGAATGAGAAGGAATACAATGGAGCCCCCCAATAATTGTCAAACTGTAGTATGTTTCCTTTGTAACTGAATGAGAAGGAATACAACACAGCTGTTACGCCTATTGTTCTCGGGGAAATGAGGACAGCGAATATTTTGCCTTTTAACAGACCGCAACACGCAAATTTCGAAAATTGAGTGATTTTCAATATTCAGTAATAAATCGTACACTTACTCCATAAAGTTGCGAATAATTTTAAAAGATAAATCTACTTTTGCTTCCTTTATAACATAAATTCATTGTTTGCATGATTGTTTCTGGTTTCCGGGAAAAAAATCGAAAGGACGACCATTTTTGTGATTTTCCGATGCGATGGCGATTTTAGGCCAAAGTGTTCCTCATACTTTTCTCTGGCGCTTCCGAACGATAGACGATAAATACTTCATTTTTGTTGTATGAATTGGCCAGTTAACGAGGTTAAAAAACTATGGGGGTGCACAGGTCGGCATACAGTGCGAACCAGTCAAAAATAAGCTTTTCTTGCGTTTGCGTGAAATTTGAATCTCAACGGCTTTTCTGTCCGCTTGTGCAACCCAAAAATTTCATTCTCCTACGAATAAAGCATCAATTTGATACGTTTTTCTAGCAAAATTAGCCTGTCTGTGGAAGCGCGAGCGATTTTCGACCACCCGGTCGGCCTAAAACTTCATGTTTTTGTAGTGATTCTCCAAACTGCGAGGCTCCTTCGCAGCGTACTTCTCTTCGGCTTCTCCGTTAGGTGCGATGAAAATATAAACTTAAAGGTAGCATAGCCGTCAAATCTTTGATTGGCTGAGAGCTCTGTTCGCTACCATATTCTAAGCCAATCAGCACACAGGATTTTCACAACAAAATCGCTTCCAACTAGAATTAGGCCCATTTTCGCCATTTCAGCGTGTTTTTACCACACTATCTACAAAAAACATTGCACGCCTCTACAAAGCAAATTTCCACTTTATTTTTTGTCCAGTTCATCATCATGCGTTGCTATTTAACCTATATTGGTGCCACTGTTCGATCACAAAGAATAATATAAAAAACACCTCGCAAATGAACGATAAATTTTGTGTCGAGTTTCAGGTAAATTACGTTTTTACCTCTCCCCACCCAAAACGCTTTAGAATTTCACATTGAGACAAAATCAATTTTATACTTACCTTAAATCTAGGAATGGTTCATAATCCCGTCAAAGATGCACTCACTGTTCAGCCTTAGATTTGTGGTGATCGCCAATGTAATTATTACAACGGCAGGAAATCTTTCATATTCACCCTCGAACTCAATAAATGTATCTTTGTCCTCTGGAATCAAAATTGATTTCATAAAAGTGAAAAAATTTCAGCAATAGCCCAAAGTAATTTCAATCATGATTGTCCAAAGACAATTGACCATTATTACTAATTTTATGTGATGAAAATGGCGTATACACTCACGCGGTAAGACTGGGATCTAATAAAATTTGAAAACGGCGGGAAAATTTCGAGGGTGCGTTTTCGTCAATTTTTGCGCTGATATGAGCTGATATTTGCGTTTTCGTCATGATTGAAATTACTTTGGGCTATTGCTGAAATTTTTTCACTTTTATGAAATCAATTTTGATTCCAGAGGACAAAGATACATCTATTGATTTCGAGGGTGAATATGAAAGCCTTCCTGCCGTTGTAATAATTACATTGGCGATCACCATGAATCTAAGGCTGAACAGTGAGTGCATCTTTGACGGGATTATGAACCATTCCTAGATTTAAGGTAAGTATAAAATTGATTTTGTCTAAATGTGAAATTCTAAAGCGTTTTGGGTGGGGAGAGGTAAAATAGTAATTTACCTGAATCTCGACACGAAATTTATCGTTCATTTGCGAGGTGTTTTTTTATATTATTTTTTGCGATCGAACAGTGGCGCCAATATAGGTTAAATAGCAACGCATGATGATGAACTGGACAAAAAATAAAGTGGAAATTTGCTTTGTAGAGGCGTGCAATGTTTTTTGTAGACAATGTGGTAAAAACACGCTGAAATGGCGAAAATGGGCCTAATTCTAGCTGCCAAGCGATTTTGTTGTGAAAATCCTGTGTGCTGATTGGCTTAGAATATGGTAGCGAACAGAGCTCTCAGCCAATCAAAGATTTGACCGCTATGCTCTTAAAGGTAAAACAATTGAATAAAACTCTTTAAATGCTATATTCATACATTTCCTACCTTTTCAGAGTGTTTGATACAAAAATATTTCCAATAGACCAGTTTCACAATCCCTAATGAACTCGAGGCATGACATCGAAAGCGAGGATAACGATGATCTCTCTTCGCACTTCTCAGTTGAGTCAACAAGAAGTGCTTCGAAGTTGCCTAAAATTTTTGTTTTAAACGTATATATTTGCGATGGATCAATTTTCTAAATTGATTCCCGATGGTAAGTCAGTAAGCACCTTGGAAGATCTGGCTTCCTTGACAGTTAAGGAATTAAAGCGGATTTTGTTATCATACAGAGAAAAGGTATCAGGAACGAAGGCCGATCTAGTTCTTCGCACATACGCTATCTTATGCCGTGCTCTTCAAGCCGATTCAAAGAATTCCTCGGCAAGTGTTCCGACGACTCCCTCTTCTGAAACAGAAAAAAGTGCCTTGACATATGAGGAAATTTTCCGTTCAAGATGTGGACATTTACCTTGGGTTTCCGACTTAAGAAATACGCCGCCATTTTCTTTTATTCAGTTGTATGAATATCTTGTTGTTAAAACCTTCAAGTACAACCACATTGTGTTAAAAAATACTGCTTACAAGAAGCTAAAATCTTTTCAATTCTTTTACGAAGGATTCATTAAAAAGTTTTCAGTTGCTAAAGATAATGATTGCACTTATTTTGACATCCGGATGAAGGCATCAATGAAAACCACCCTTTACAAAGTGCTTGTTGTTCTTGATAACTCAACTGGAGACGTTTCTTGTGCAGCCTGTACTTGCCCAGCTGGTGTTGGATTGGGAGGTTTTGGTAAATGTAACCATGTTGGAGGTGTTCTTTTTGCATTGGAGGACTTTAACAGAAAAGGTTACCAAGAATGCCCAGAGCCTGTATCTTGTACATCAACATTGTCAGCATGGAATGTCCCTTCATCAACAAAGGTGGTTCCTTTGCCAATTGATGAAATGATTATTGCCAAAATCAGATTTGGTAAAAAAAATGATAAAAACAGTATGCCCCGATGCAAGGAATATGATCCTCGTTCAGCTAGTGACAAAGAAGTTGATGCAAGGAGTCTTGAAGATTTGAAGTTGAAACTTGCAGCATGTAATCCCAACAGCTGTTTCTTTTCATTTCATGATGCTCCTACAGAACTCACTGTTGATGAAGAAATGATATGCCATGAAGTGGTCCCTTCCTTAGATTCACCCTTTGGGAAGTCCAATGTTCAATTAAAACAATTGTTCGCTGTGCAATCCAATGCTCAAGATTCAATACCATTTAATGACTTTTATGACATTTCTTGCCAAAACTTTAAGGAGATGATGGATATATATTGCGAAAACAACTCTTTATTGAGCGAAGAAGAAATCCTAACAATAGAAAGGATGACCATTGGCCAATCTTTAAGCCAAAACTGGATTGAGCAGAGAATGTACAGAATAACTGCTTCAAGGTTTTATTCTGCTTCTGTCAACTCTGTTGAGCCAAGTTCAAAGTTGCAGACTTTCTTCTATTCCTCTTTTTCTTCTCCTGCCTTAGAGCATGGCAAAAAGTCAGAGAGCTTTGCAAGGTCCTTATATTTGCAAACAATGTCTGAGAAAGGATTTCAAGGCATTTGTGTTGAGGAGACTGGATTGAAAATTTCAAGCAAGTTTTCATTTCTTGGTGCTTCCCTTGATGGACTAGTTCATTTTAATGGAGAGAAGTGGGGCTTGGAAATCAAGTGTCCATATTCAAAGTCTTCTCTTTCCTCAGCTTTGGAGGATAAGAAATTCTTTTTAAAGAAAGGAAAAGTTATTTCATTGAAAAGAAGTCACCCTTACTTCTACCAGATTCAGGGCCAGATGTATTGCACTGGCTTAAAGAGAATTGATTTGGTTGTCTGGTTTGGCAGCAATGAGCCCCTATTTATCCAGTCTGTGCCATATGATGACAGCTTTATGGAGAGATCTGTCTTGCCAAAACTGAAATTTTTCTATTGTCGTGCAATCTTGCCTGAATACTTTACAAAGCGTGTAAAACGTGGCTTAAAGTTGTACTTGCAGGGTGGCTGGGAAAATTATGATGCTAAAGAACTCTAAATTGATAAGACATGAACTCATTTTCCTTTTCCATTTATCATATCATCTTTTATTGTATATCTTAGAATAATATTAGTAGTGTAAACATTTTTAATCGAAATTCTGTTAACATAGTTTGGCCAATTTGAAAGTGCTTCCCTCCCCTTGTACATGAAACAATTGAAGAAACAAGTAAGCATATTTTGTATCAATATTATACACTCTCCTCTTCTATATCTACATAATGGGATTAGCTTAGATGTCTTGTGTTTGTAGAGTATTGTTTGCTATTTCCACTCTCCCCCATTTGGTATTATAAACATTACACAAAATTAGTTGGGTAAGCCCCATTAAAGACTTAATTGTGACACATTTGTCTGCAGTTACCATACATATCAAGAGCTGTACATGCAGTTACCTCACAATGGCATTAAGATCAAACTCAGATCCATATATCTATATAAGCATGATCACTAGTGGCATTTTTTGTTGACCTGTGGTTTGTTATTATAATAAGGTAAATTTAAGGATCTTTTACATGATATTTGGACCTTAAAAATATTCAGTATTATTAAAAACGTATTACTTATGCTATCTACCAATAGGTTTTAAAAGAATTCTGACCCCATACAAATATTGGTTTATATACTATATAGCTTGTTAAAAAAAGTTTCATACAAAATAATACAGAAATGTGTTTATTAATCTTTATTATTTGCTGGCTTTACTAAGAAAGGCAAGAAGTTGGTAAGGTAGCAGCAAACAGTAAAAATCTGGTTGGCAACAGGATATAAACTGAGGGGTAATACTCCATCCAGAATGTGGTAGTTCTTAACTCTTCCAATGGCTCTTTCAACATGTATTCGAACAGCTGCGATATTTGCTGTTTCTTCAGCTTCTTGTGGAGTTAGTTGGCTACGTGAACCTTTGAAAGGGGGAATGTTCAAAGAAACTCCACATGGCAAGATATCAAAAATGTTAAATCCTCTGTCAGCCATTATGTTATCTCCAGGTTCCAAGAGAGAAAGTACTCCAGATTTCAGAGTTATCTCTCTGTCCGAAACTTTCCCAGACCAGAGCTTCGAGACAAATATGATAGCCCCATTAGGAGATACACCAATAAGACTTTTCCAGGTATTATGGTGCTTGTACTCAGACCATGTCTGTGACTGTGCTACCATGGAAGAAGGAACCTCTGTAAAGATTTCTGTGCAGTCCAGTATAATCCTTGTTGAAGGGTACATTCCAAATTCCCTAGGCATTAATTGCTGTGTTTTTTGTTTTGATGGGAATGGAAATAGCAAGGGAAGCTCTTTGGCAAGAAAATTTATCCATGTTGTAAATATTTTTGAAGCATGTCCTTTAGAAATACAAAATCTATCAGCAAGATCTGCAAGAAACAAGCCAACTTTCAATCTCATCAAAACAAAAACGAATTCCTCTAAAAGAGAGAGTTTTCTTTTGCGGCCTGGTCTTGAAACATTTGCGTTGGACTCTTGGGTGGATTCACTTGACTTTGAACCACGCCAGTATGACATACGCTCAAGCTTAGGCTGCAAATAGTCAAAAACAGCAACCAGACACGAATAATCTGGGAAGCCAGTATAAAATTTAACTGCAGAATCATCACTTTGCAGCTTCTCTAAAGAAAAGAACTTTTTCTTTAACTCTGTTGTAAGGTGGGTTAAAGATTGTACCTGGGCTTGCAATTCACTAACTTTTTGCTTGAGGCTTGTATGGTCGGACAAGAGACTGAGGAATTGTTCATCATCAACAACACCTCGAGCATAGTCACGTTCAGGCAACACAGCAGAATGATCATTTGCCTCATTGTTTGAAGAATCTTCCAAAATATCAGTGCTGGGTAGAAATTCGCAAGGAAAAGTGAAAGAAGTCGATGTGCGATCAAAAGGAACTTTACGTGCAGGACGCTGGGCAGGTTGAGCGTAAAGATTACGAGACGGGACGGCACCATGATTTAGTCTCCAACGACTGGGATTCCGTTTGATATCTTCATCTTTGAAGTGTTCTTCACAAAGACAAGTAGCGTCGGTTACACGAAAATCATCCATGCCATCAATTCTCTTTATCAAGTTACACCACAAACGCTTTTCCGGGTTCTTCTGGGGGAACTTGAAGAAATGGATGCCAGTTGATATTCCGTCCGAGTTGTAAAAAGTATTGCTGCATCCAAACGCGGCACACTCTCTGCCAAGAGATGGTTTCTTCTTCTTTACATCCGAAAATCGTTCTGCCATCATCCCAGAATATTTTTAGCTGCATCTAAGCCGTGTCGATTGTTAAAACTGAAAAGAGAATCGTTGTTTACCTCCCAACGGCACTTCCATAGAAACTGTTCTGTAAGGTTGATCATCGTTAACCTCGTTTTCGCTTTGTGACCTCAGCTTCAAAACGATTGTGAAACTAGGCTATTATCCTTGTTTGGTTGGCTTTGGCAGTGGTATTGATAGACAAATTCTGTTAAAGAATTTCGCGGGAAGCCGATTTTGGGAAACGAAAATTTCTTGCTGAAAACCGACAAACTCAATTACGATTCTATTCCAAGGTTCTAGTACAGAATTTAATGCTGAGTCCAAAACAAAAAACAGCTTTTTTATAGCTTTTTTAGATTATGAGATATTATCGATTTTCTCCGATGCGGTCAGAGAACGGGCCTATGCTGTCCTGACTTCCGCGGCGTAACAGCTGTGACAATGGCAGCCCCCCCCTCCCCCCCCCCCCCCCAATATGAATTTTGTTCCGACGGCACTGGAACTTATTTTCCTTGAATCAAAGAAATTAATTTAGAGCACTTGCTCAGCACTACAAAATTGTTCAATAATCATTTAAGAAAAATGAAAAAATTAAATGTAGAATCGTCAATCGAGGAAAGTCCACTGAAACTGAAAGCTTTCGAAGGCTTAATTTAAAATCCATATTACCTTCGACTGATAAGTGCAGGACAAACATAAACAAAAATTAGTGGAGTTTTTAACTTACCTTTCCAAGTGGAAACTTTTTCAAAAATTCTGGAGACTTATTGGTCTTGCCAAATTCAAAATTGGGGAAAACATTCACTTTAGCCCCGCTGTATTCAGCTGCTATCAGAGTCTTGAAAGCTCTGAAGCTATCCTTGTAAGTGTACAGTGTCTGAAATTGAAAGAATTTAATGAATTGGACGTAAAATTTGAGAAAAGCTGGCTAAAAAAGATTGCAAAGATTCCACGAGATCTTCTGAATCGATATGCAACGTACCCCAGAGGCCATTTTGATTTGAAAAGGAATATTTCTTGTCACTCCCCTGTGGTCAGCGGCGATTCCGCAGCGGTTATATCCAGAATAACTGCGCAGGAAAAGGGCGCTTTGATGTGTGACGTAAAAAACAAAATAAGAGATCTAGAGCGTATGGGCCAAGAAACGTTTGGGATGAAAGACTCGAGGCGAGAGCGAAAGTAAAGTGCGACTATGCGGAGAGAGCCGTTCAGACAGGTGATTGTGGGGGGGGGGGTCAGAAATTCAGGGGGTATGAGCAAGATAACTTGAAGTCACTGCAGCAGCGTTATTTAGTGGAGCCGGCTAGGGAAATCATCCTTCAGATGGTTGCCAAGTTATGACGAACATTCAAGAAAGAAGAAGCATTCTTGGTAAGAATGGAAGATGTTTTTATACTTACAGAAGCTGGCCATTTAGCCAAGGACTGAATCAATGGCTACAAGAATCCTAGGCAAAATCAATGGCAGGCTAAGATTTCTTTACAGAAAGCAACATTTTCTTGACTTCTCCCTTCCATTTTGACTATGCAAGCAGTGCTTGGTTTCCATACTTAAACAAAAGATTGACCAAAAGAATTCAGACAGCTCAATTGTATCAGGTTTTGTTTGAATCCAAATAACAGAGCACATATAGGAATCAAGGAATTCACAAATATCAATTGGCTCCCCACGAAAGAGATATGAACAGTGTATGACTGCAAGGTTTTCATTTTTTTTGATAATTCAGCCCCACCCTACATGTCAGAGATGTTCTTACCATTTGGCCATAACAGAATCACTCGAAGATTTAAAAACAAACTGAATCGACCTTTCCGAAAGAAAAACATAGGGCAAAATTGCCTCTCATATCTTGGTCCCAAAATTTGGAACAATCTACCGTCAAAACTAAAATCTGCAAAGAACGTCAATAGTTTCAAACACAAGATCAAAGATAAATTCTATGATGATCTACAAAGTCAGGAGGATAGCCCCTGCATATTATATTGAAAACCCAAATTCAGCCAACGAAAAGGTTCTAGCTAACATTTTTCCAGAATAACTTTTTTCCTAGTTTCGGATACAAATCAATTTTACATGTACACATTTTTTTTATAACACCTCTGGAGGGACCATTATGAAAACAAGATCGTATTGACCTTTTTAATGCTATCCCTGCCATTTTTAACCTGGGGTGTTTTAGTCTATGCTTTTAACTTCTATCTGTAAATTTTATATTTCTGTAATTAGATCTTTTTCTTTTTCTTGAGTTTAAATTGTAATTTATTTGATGGTAAAATTATACATACATACATACATTGTTGGATGACATTGAATGGGCAACGTTGCTGCGAAGGACAAGAGATCCTATGCCACACCTGCGCGTTGTGCTCGTGTTTTCTGCGCACACTGAAGGGAGCGACATTCAGACTTTCGAGGATCTACCCTTCTCTCGCGTTTACTCAAAAGTTTCACAGCTTCTCTCGGGTAATGGAAGATCAAACGCACCATGGCCTGCACGAGCATTTGGAGGCGATACAGATGCAAGCGGATGGGCATCCACTGCAAGATAACGAGCACGAGAGTATTGAAATTGCCGCAAACCATCATGCTAGTGTATCGGAGGAAGACATCAAGCCTAAAATTCGCGGCCATTCGCGTTTGTTTACTGTCTTGAGGTGCAGTAAATGTAACAAGAGATTTCGAAACCCCAGTTTGCTACAGCAACATGTCAAGTTGCATCGTGGGTCGACGGTTTACCGTTGTAGGCAATGTCGGGAGAACTTTCGAGAGTTGAACAAATTCCTAGAACATAGATTGGTTCATCCACCATCGAGAAAGCGTCGAAGGACACTGGAAAGTAATGGATTTCAGCTTGGTAAGTTCGGCTGTTTCTCGCTTTTTATAGTGTTTGTAGTTATGTATTGCAAGCAAACCCTGTGGCCTAAGCAAAAAAGGAACTGTTTCATTGCCTGTAAAGCGATCAATTGTTTTCGATTGGATTTCACATCCAGCCATCGTATAACATGCATATTACTTATTAGGCAGGCCATCGTGTCATGTGTTGATGTGACCACCAACGTATTTTAGGCCATGTGGTAAGAACCCCATATGCGCGGTCCCTGCTTGGAAAACATGGGTGGTCCACCGATTTGAGTGGTTTTCTGTCTTTACATTTTTAGAAGAGGTTTATTTCAATAATTCCAACAAAGGTATCAACATGCAGTTTTATCACATTTCTATTGAGCCATTGTGGCTTTATTCAGAGAAACATTTAATCACCAAGAACAATAATTTTTTTATGTATTTTCTGTATTTATTTTTTATGTAAGACTTTTGCCAAAGTATTTTGAGATCTTAGAAGAGGTGGAAGAAGGTTCCTACAACCAAATGGAGTATCAATCTATGTGAGTTTACATGCCAATGTGATTTTGGCTTCAAAGCTCAAAGACAACACCAAGATTTGGAAAAAGATAAAAACAACATGTTCCTTTCAACCTTTCCAAAAACTTTTCACTAAAAAAACAACCACCTCTGGCTTGCAAAGCAACAACTAAAACATGAAAACATGTTTTGTCATCTGGAAGCATTTACTAGAATAACTTAAAATTGACAAATTGACAAATTGACTGAATAACTTAATACAAAAGTGACAAATTGAGGCTAGACACCAGTGGCAAGGATTGATTTTTTTATGGATAAGTGAATTTTTACCAAAAGATGCTGTTATGAAATTTTACTATTATGAAATTTTTATACCATATTGATGTATGACATGACATGGTTATAAACAAAACACTTATAGTAGGGAAAATAAAATAATTTCAAAATAAAGAGCAAGTATATGGTTATGTTAGGCTAGTTGCAAAAGGGTTTGCCAAGCCAAATTTTGAGAATTTGATATCAAAACAATGACAGTTAGGGAAACCACCTTTGAATCCAGTTGGCTGACTTAACAATGGCTTGATCACGCAACTATAAAAATAATTGCCTGATTTGTCATTAATTTTCTTCACAACTGTTTTGATGCTTTTGTCTTGCTAATGTTCATTTACCTCAAATTTTAAAGTTTCTGGTTGATGATTAGAAATCACAATCACCTTGATTTGGATGTTTTAATTTCAAGATATATACTTTTGAATTTATAGTGCATAAAACAACAGAAAATCATCCTGGAGTGGCCGACTCGGTGTCTGCAGAAGCAGCACAGGGCATGGGTTTACCATCAACCTCATCAATCATGAATGCATTGTGCTCTGCGTTGAGCTCTCAAGCTGATGGTCAAAACCAGCCAACATCCACTGTTTCTGCAAAACCTGGAGGGTCAGAGGGTATACAAATTGAACTGCCCACTCAGGTAAAAGCAATTTATTTCAATCACCAGTCACCAAATTTTAGTGAACTTATGAACTTTATGATGATGGTTAATAACAAAATGGATGCAATCATTAAGCATTTTAATGTCCCTACAAATGCTCAGTCAACTGGTATTGAAATACAAACCCTGAAGCCGCAACCAGAAGAACAACAGCAACAGCATCAACCTGAGACCACAACAACACCAACGCCAACACCAACACCAACATCAAGTCAGCAAACACCTCCAGTTGTGCATACACCAACAACAAAGGAGCAGCAGCAACAGGAGTATTATGCCTCAACATTGATCTCATCAACACCCTCAAAACCTTGGTTAAATGTGTTGTCCTCTCCCTTCACATTGAACATTCCTCATATTGCTGAGCAAGCAGTAATTCAACCTGGAGTATTACAAACCTCTTTATCAGGTGCTGCTACAATGTCATATGTCATATCTGATTCTATCATCGAGAAGGTTTTTCTGGAGAGTCGATCACGTGGAAATTTTGCCAAAAATCTAACATTTCAAGTATTCAGTACTGAAGAGAGGAGGGGTCGTAACTGTACTGGACGTGTTTTTGGTCGTGCATTGCCCAAAGGTCCCCTTGATTCCGGAAAACTTAATGCTGTAAAAGAAGCCACTTTCAGGAAATATCCATGCCACCCATCTCTTATTGACATAACATGGAAAAAAGAATGCATAACAGCCATTGATTCAGGATTAAGAAACGAAACAAGAACCAGGGTGAAATCACTTGAAAACCAAGTCAATGTTCACTTTAACGGAGAGCCTAAGGTAGATTAGTCATTGACTGTATATTCAAAGGTTTTAAGTGTTTATGAATGTTGCATGTTTTATTATTAGCTGTTTGATGACAGCATGTAGAGCGTACTTGATAAGCAAACATATCATGTCCATTGTTATCAGCAAAGATAGCTTGAACTTAAATTTGCATATAACATTCTCATTTGAATATTTCCTGATTGCAGCAACAATGTAACTGTTGTCATAAGTTCATTTTTTGTAATGTTCTTCTCAGTTCAAATTATTTTACAAAACATACTTAAATCTTTCTTTCACATCAGAATTATTTTTTGTGAAAAATCTTATGAAAATCTGATTTGACAGAAGGCCTTTTCGTTTGACGCGTGGGATCACTCGTGATCGCGTCAGCACTCGCACAAGCCCAACCACGTGGGCATTTGATCGCTCGCTGCGCAAAACGGTAAATTGTGAGAAATAAATGTCTCATCAATTAACACAATTCTAGTCATCTTTTATCAAACAAAGCAAGTGATATAGACAATACAAAGCCCGTATATCAAAACACAGAAAAAATGCATTTGAAAATCAATCCCACGCGAATGCTTAGGAATACTATACTTACTTATACTATAGTATTTGAACTACAATGTCACTTATGACTTTCTCTGGGCAGTAAAAGCATTTTTAAAAAGGTATGGAACAACATTTTGCGATCATCTAGCAATAACGTCTTTTTTGACCTTCGTGATGTACATTAAGTTTGTAAAGGAAAACGCATTTATAAAGGGGATTTAGTCTTGGAGTGCATTACAGATCATTGTAACAGTTCTTTTTCATTTGATGTTACCTTAAACAAAAGGGTACCTTATAACAGGAACAATTTTTTCACTATCAGAGGGATAGCTCGCACAAGAGAAATCACACAAGCGATGGGCAACTCGCATGGGCTTTTTCTTACGAAAAGGCCTGTGACAGCTACACTTCTGTGATGAAAGTATTTTGATGACAAATAAGAACTTACAGCTCTAAATTTGTAATCCACATTGTTTTGAACATTCTTACAGTGAGGGAAAACCTGTTTGTAAGCTTGTCATTGGTAGGCAGAAATCACAAGAAATGTTGATTTAAGCAAGTCGCAACACACTAATTGTCCAATAACTTACAAAACATAAACAAATTGGATAAAATTTAAACAGGAGCTGGCTGACCAAGAAAAACTGTTTATCTGGGAAGAATTACAAGCAAGAAGTTGAAGAAGCAAACAAAACTTTGGTTGAGCTAAAATCAAATTTTAATCAGGCTTTACCAACAGCAACAGATTAAATTTTCTGTTTATTATCAGGCAAAGACTCAATTATTCGTAATTTTGACAAGAAATGTTAGCTTCTCAGCAGCGGGGTACAAACAAACTCGATTTCTCAAGATGCTAAGTATACAGCTTCCAGTGCACTAATTTCAACCATCTTCAAAAAATTTTCCAATATGTCTTATTGGCACTTTTATGGTTTTGTTGCCATGTTTAGCTTCTTTGCAAGCTCTTTCAAGCAATTTACCCTTTCTGTGTTTTCTTTTCATTTTGTATGACAAAATATACATTGAAAATGTTTGAAGGTCAAGAATGAATTGTATGTTGATGTTAGCTTGCCATGCTTGTGAGGCAATTGTGTTGTAGCAAGATTTTATCTTGGTTGTATACAAGGTTATGGTGATTATTTTGTGTGCGTCTAAATGCTAACAAGTACTGCTGATATGGGATTTGCAATTAAGAAATCCATTATGTGGTTTCCTCTCCAAGCTCCACTGCATCTAGCTGAATTTTCATTTTCTCTCCCAGTAGTTTTTAATTGTTTTTTTAAATTTCTATCTAAAAGCTCATCACCAAAACTGAGTGGTTCAATTATGATGGTTTCAAACGAAATCCTGTCATCACTTTGACATTGATAGGTGATAGGATTTAGCCAAGCAATTGTATGCCACCAGGATTCGAACATTCTTAAATATTTTGCTGCAAATTGTTTACTGTTTTTATCATCACCTAGAGTTCTAGATGTTTTCCTTGTAGACTTTTTAATTTTCTTGATTTATGCAAAATCTCTGAACATTTTAATGTTTTGCTGTTTAGCATGCAGAGGCTGATTTATGCTCAGGATGAGGGTGATTATATTAAAATTTCCTTGTTTTTGACCGTTTTCAAATAATTGCACACTATTAGTGATAAGGTTTTTCGCAATTTCTTTAGTTGCCTGTAAAGAAGTGTGCTTATTTTAATGTGTGCACTTATTTGAGAAAGTATGGTACATGGACCCTACCCCACTGACAGCCTGTCTGATTTTATTCTTTTGCAGTGTTTCCGTTAACACAGGCATGCGATGGGATAGATGCGTGAATCAGAAAAGTAGGCATAAAAACCACTGATGTAAGGAACTGATTAGAACCTTATGCTTATTAATTGAATTAAAACATCATTTCATAGCACTAGCATAAATTTTTCAATACATAAATAGGCAGGAGATCATTTCCATTACTTTTTTTACCACAGCAATTTATTTACAGTTCAAAGCCAGAAAATGATTATTGTTGAGACCATTGCAATCCTCTAGTGTTTCAGACTCTTTATGAACTCTTCCAATACCATAACATAATTTTCCTGGTCATACTTCATATGAGCCACATGTGGTGTGTTCTCCCACAATTTAGCTGATACTGGAACACCACAACTTTTACGGTATGCAATAAAGTCTGTGATGTCTTCATGTGGAGCAAGCTGATCATTCTTTGAGTACAGAAACAGCTGAGGTGACACAATTGGGGAATTTTTTAGACCATCCATGAATGATCTAACAACAGGATTTAGCCAAACTAGTGGGATTGATATAAATCTAATTCCATACCAAACAAAAGCTTTTAGAACTGGGCTCTTTATGTCTTGTGTGAATGCCTTTTGCGAAAGACTGATGCTCTCTTTACTTGGCACAACAGGGCAGCTATCAAACACACTCCCAATCACATTGATTTTACTTTGATAATTACTGTTCTTCTTGCAAAGTTCGTTACAAATAAAATAATACAAGCCACATCCTCCATTGCTAAACAAATAAAACACAACAGGTATTTTTTCAGCACCAAATTCTCTCAGCATTATCCTCAATACTTCTTCACTGATCTTCTTTCCCCTGGATTCTGGAAACACAAGTATATCTGCTAGATGTGGGGTGACTGTCATTGTACTGAATCCTTTTTGCTCAAATATTTCTTTATACTTGCTTAGATGACCTTGCTTTGAATTACCCCATCCAAGAATTACACAGAGTGGTTTTTGTCCTGACTTTTTGGTGCAATCTTGATGCTGATGAACTTTTATTTTTTTTCTCACAGCCCGTAAAGATATGCCAAAATGTCTAGATTGTTCATTGTATCTGAAGTATTCCTTGCAAGGATAAGCGTGCCTTCTTGCAAAAAGCTGTTTTAATCCATTAAATGCCATTGGACCAATTAAGATATCTAGCATGAAGATAACATTATACCAGCATTATACTTTTCCAGAAGGGACATTCACTACACATTCTAAATCTAGCTTCAAAACCTTTCTATGTTCATAAAGAGGCATTGTATTTCCAATAAAATTAGCATTAGATAAATCAGGATAACATAGAAATCAGGGTATTGTGGTACAATTTGGGCCATAAATCCTTTTTGTTTGGAAGTCATACACCCCAAATATTCCAGTGGTTCCTGCCAGATTCTGGAAGCTCATTCCTAAAGTAGCTACACATTATTTTGTGTGGACAACTGGCAGATCCAGACAGATTCCAAAGCAAAGGTGGCTGAGAGTAGAAAAATATTGGCATAAGCCTGCTTTGAGACATAAGCGACCCCCACACAAGGGGTGGAGTTTAAATTTTGATTTACAGGGGAAGGACAAAAAGAAAAAGACCATTTCAATGCGAGGGTTTGGATAACTTTCTGCAATAAAATATCTTACAAAATTATTTGAAGAGACAGGCTCCGTCCCCCAGTATCTGATGAAATTTTAAATTTTGTCACTGGTGTAACATATTCAACTAGATCTGGGTGAATGATGGCTCATACAAAATATACATGGATGATGGCTGTGGCATAATACAGTAGACCCACCAAATGCTGTTCAGAAGTTTATGACAGTAAGCAGAGTGTGACTGTTATGGAGCAATATTGTTTAGTTTTGCAAATTTGTGTCTAAATTTTATAGGACTGTAACTACTAGAGTGACTTTAATTGGATTGACTTTAAGTAGAGTTGACTGTATAGGAGCAAAATCGTCTTTTAATACAGGTGTTTTCTGCTTGGTAATCTAGTCCCAAGGTTTAACACAATAAGACTTTTACCCATGTGTAAAAGCTTCTGCTACTTTACACTGAGTGATACAACATTGAGACACGCAGCACAAATTTAAAACATATCATCTGATTAGAGAAAGAATATGAAAATATTGTCTGTTTCTTTCTGCATAGTTTTGATGCCAAACTATCTACCAGTTGAATCAAAATTAATCACATTTTATGTAGATTGTAAAATCAGCTGGCTTGAAATGATTTCATGACATTGCTTTTTACATCCAGTGTGTAAACTTTGTCAATCAAATTATCCATCAGAAGGCATGACTAGCAAAATTATAGCTAAACATTTTAAAAAATCCAAGAAGTTCAGGCCTGTCAAGTTTCAGTTTTGAAAAAGAATGAGTTTATTTGAAATGATGGGGAAAATTTTGGGGCTGCTATGTGACCTCTAACCTGCGTGCAGACGCCCAAAAAACAGGAGAAGAATGGGAATCCCTTCTAAAACACTTTCCGCAGGTTGTAGTAACCATTTGTCAATTACTAGATGCTTCCAAATTATTTTATATGTTATTAAAGGGAGATCATTGTCCTCTGTACATTTCACCAAAAATTACTGTCTTTCATAGTTGCAATAGAGCTTGCCTGTGATTCATGCAGGCAAGAGACGATGACAATGAACTAGATCTCCGATAAATATGGCACCACTTAACCTGTGGAGATTTGCTTTTATGTATTCATTTCATCTTCTGTAGCGAGGCCTTGTGTAGAGGATTTTTGCTAGGATTCGAAAAAAAGCTTATCAAAATTGAATAAATCAAAACTTTATTGTAGAATGCATTTTCTAGTTGAGCACGAGAACAGGCTGTAGTGCATGTGTTTCATGAAAATGTGTGAGACTTGGAAGGTCTGCAAGTCAATTTCCAGCAATGATTTGTCCTTAGGTGAGGCTCTGTCCACTATCTCTTTGGCTGATGGTATTAGAAAGGTATTAAAAATAAAAAAACTAAAACCTTCCTGCAGTGGCATGCTCCAACAGGACATGAATGGGGAATAAAAGCGTCCTTTCCCTCCACAAGCTTACAGGTCCAGCCTGACCCAAATGGTACCACCTGGCAGGGTTCCCTAGCTCAGGGCTACAAGCGATGGCCAACGGCTAACTTGGCAGGAGACCGACAAGGAGGGCGGAGGAGCTTAGACTTGAGGGGTCAACGGCTTCGGGCAGAAGAACTCCTGGAAAGAGGAATGGTGTCCCTTTAAAAACACTGTAGAGGTGGTTCTGGGGGCCCATCTCTACTATTAGTCTAACAAACCAAAACTCAGATTTTGGGATAGTTGGAGGGTCGTGGTAGCCAACCTTCTGATAGAAGATGGTACCTGATGATGATGATGATGAAAACCTTTCTGCTGTTACCCCATTCTTCTATCAAAGCTCCACAAAGAAAACTTACATCAAGCAGGCCATAAAAAACTAAGAACTTTTGGGACTAATATTCTCTAATAATCATTAGTCTTCAGAGGCTATAGACCAGGCAGAGAATAAGGGAATAGTTGTATGAAAGCGAAATTTATGGGACCAAGCGGTTTTGGTCAATTCGAGGGTGCTGATTTCGAAAATTGATGTTATATGGGATTTTTTTTGGGGGGGGGGGGGTCATCAGCCTCTTTATCGTGTTTGAACTCTTGTATTTGTGTATATTGTTTTTGAGAAGACAGATTAAATGGAAATAAACTGCAATTTTAAAGCTGATTAAACATATTTCTTGCGCATAAATGCTTAAAATTGAAGCTTAAAATAGAATTTCGGTCTGTTAAGGGAGGCCAAAAGCCTTGAAGCTGAAATTACACAAGGAAATTGCGTAATCTGAAAATTTTTATCACTGGAAAGACATCAAAAAATTTTTTTGCATTGTCGTCCATAGGAACTTTGCAGCAGTATTTATTACTAACTGATATATGCTTAATCATGCGCGAGAAATATGCTTAATCAACTTTAAAATTGTAATTTATTTCCGCTTAAGCTGTTTTCTCATTGATTATCTTCATATATGCAAATAGGGAATTCAAACAGGAAAAAGAGGCTGGTGGCCTCCCAAAATCCCTGCATAACATCAATTTTTGAAATCAGTACCCTCAATTTGACCACAAGCATTTGGTCCCATAAATTTTGCTCTCAGAGTTAAAGAATCACACTTTTCTATGAGCATTAGGAAAGATGTAATTTTATGAATAAGAAAAAAACTTGGCTCTTTGAATAGCTGGTCATATGGAAAAATTTTGGGAAAAAGTGGCTCTGTACAGGAAAGAGAAATCTATTGCAATTTTGGAGTGTCAAAGATTCCTTTCTGAAAATAAAAATGGTTTGAGACTCATACATTCAATACCAACCCAAGCTATCCCTGTTCCAAGGGTTCTGGAACCCTTTCAAATTGTCCTGAGACAGGAAACCTCAATCCTATTGACAATGGGACCTTTTACTACAGCCTTTGGTGCTCTTTAAGTATGATATTAAGACAAGAAGTAACTATATTATAGCCATGGTTCTCTTTTGTAACATATATTTCTCTAAAGAGAGGAACCCTGTTGTATTTTTAAAGAAAGGAACACTATCTAGGCTAGTTCAATCAATTGTTATTCATTGTTTTAAGCAGCAAACAAAGGTACCCTCTTGGAACCCATTTTGCAAAGACATTGGAACTGCTTACTTTACAGGTGTCCTGTTTTCACAATATCAAAATAACCACACTATGACAACAGCTTGCTTTCACCATTAAACATGAAATAATCAATTTAGAAAATCACGAAAAAAGTATTGAGGCTATGGATTTTTTATAACCAAGATAACTTTTCAAAAAAGTCTTGTAAACTGTTCTTTTGTTAATAAAAACAGGAATTTTGAAAACATTTTCATTTGGAGATGCAAAGTTTTTATAACTCTGAAACAACAAACTAGGACGAGTAACAACTTTATAAAATTAGAAATTTTAGAAAATGAGATAAGATGATTTGATTTGTCCTAGTTTGTACTTTGAATGCCTAGGCTCATTACTTTATAAGATAAGATGCTAAAACTATTGCTATCCTTTAATGACAAACTTGTTGAATATGTAATCATTATGCCTTGTTTACCAGTTTGCAGAGATCTCTTTTGTTTACCAGTTTGACAAGATCTCTGTTACACCAACAGCCCTGCACCACAAGTGTGGATGCCAAAACTTTGCCCAAGAATGCTGTGCCAAACTATCAACTTTTCTATGTTTGAATTCTATAAAGCTTGTTTTTAGGCGCATCCTCAAAGATTCAATGTCTGCATCTTGGGTGGGCCACCGCAACACTTCTGCATACTGGCCAGGGCCTCTGACGAAGGGGGGCAGGGGGCCATAGAGTTTTTTTCAAAATCTTTTGTTATGAGTGTTAAATTTTCCCTTGCCCCCCTCCCCACTTTTCAACCTTTGTCAGAGCCCATGCTGGCTTGTTTATTGTGCAATCCTTTGGAACAATATATAGCATGAAACTCTGGTTTATAGTGACTCTTGTCAAACGAGAAAATAGTTGTTGCCAACTTTGGGCAAAACAAAAGTCAGGGCATTGCCAGTAAATTTGGGACCATACCCATAAAGAAAGCTTTGTCAAATTCTTGTTTCTCAAATATCTGCCACTACACAAGGGGGTAGTGCTAGGGGGGCTGAGCATCCCTTGCTAATGTCGAAAATTGGAAAATTGCTACTCTTGATTATTGATATTGTTTTTCACAAAATTTTGTGCAAGAACCCCACTTGTTATTGTGACAGCACTACACACTGCACTACACTGTCTACAGTCACTCTCTTGTTGTCAATTGCGTAGTGAGAGGCAAGAGGAAGCAGACCTCCCCCAATGGCATCAAATCTCTTTGGGCGTTTCAAAGAGTGTGAACCCCCATTTATCCCTCGCTGAACTCTCCGTTGCCCTTTTGATTCTACCCTGGCTACGTTACTGTTCTCAATTTTTCCAAAAGGACTTTTCTCAATTTTCCTTAAAGAGTTGTTCTTAATTAAATCGTTACAGAACAAAAAAAATCAAACCTTCTTGCTCCTTCAAGCTTCAAGAGGCGGAAACTTAGCATCTAGCATCAACACACAGGTGATTCAAGCACAAAATTACTGTTCAGTGAACTAGGCCTGCCTAGATCTAGATACATATTATGCCTAGGCTCCTGCATAGCGTCAAAGGTCGGAATGGTCAGGGCCACCATACGGATGCAGGGTGAAAGGTTAATACGCCCACCTCGTCATTACGGCCACATTTCTTTGGTCCGGAAAAATGGCCATACATGCGATCCCCAACTGCCGGATTCTTTATAATTCCACCCCGTTAAAACGGTCATTTGTATCGTGAGGCGATATCTTGCCTTGAAGATGTATTGTGTTTCCTCGAGTCAAAAGGAAAAGGTAGGTATCCTGTCGCTGTGTCCGAAGAATACTGGTACTCTTAAAATGCTGTTGAAGACGGTTATGAATACGAAATATGTAAATTTTCTTTGTACACAAAATTCGTTTATTTGTTTAAAAAAAAGAGATGCGGTGAAATTCTTAATTGACAGGTCCGTCTAGAGTCAGTGATGAACTTTATCTGCCTGCTTTGTATTTTTTTAAGCACAGACTATATTTCAGAGCACTCGGACAACCCCCCTTCCCTTCCCAGGGAAGAGCTAGAGAGGCAAAATGGTTCCTAGAAAAATAAGGGCCTCCTCTACAAGTTTTAAGAGGGAACCAGTAAAACAATGTGCGCTTTACTAAAAATAGGACGTACCTCCCTTGACTCCGGTTCATTAACCCCTACGGTTACGTAATGCGTCAATATTTACAACTTTGACGCTTTAGAAAACAAAAACTATAAGTCCAATTGCGAAATAGTTTCGATTTACGTAATGTATGTCTAGAATCATTTCGATAAACGTCATAAAAGATTTCAGGTAGACAGGCACTTTAAGCTATTAGCCTGAGTTCCAGACCCCTGACTTTAGGTATCGGTAGTAAGTAAGGCTCGGGCTATTAAACTATTAGATAGCTTGTCTGTAAAAGTCCTCTACAGAGCTTTTGCTTTTTGAAGTCAAACCATAAAAGGTGCGTAATGTGGCTTTATTTTAGTTCTATTAACAGTATTACCTGGATGCATTTAGGATTCAGTTTGGATTTTCAGTAATTAGAGTGCGTGCGGAGGTAGCTTCAAGGTAGGCGCACAGGACCCTTATGTGCAAAGAAAAACAATGACAGAATTGACAATAGCAATACATTTCTACCAATCAAAACTTTCACTATATCCGTATCTTGAATTAAATGATGCCACAAAGGGTCGATTGTTTCTGCTAAAAGCTGTCCCAACTTCCCTTCTGGCAATTGGCTTGCTGACGATGTTGAGTCATCATCATTTCGTGGCCCCAAGCAATAGAAATCGGCACACTAATCACAGGGAAACGAGAAGGATCTCCAGTGTTGGCTTCGGAGATTCATCGATTCATCGCTCATTTCATTGGGCCGTTTGGCTCAATGGAATGAGCAGGGGCACAGAATAGCTGTGTGGCGGGGGTCTTTGAAGCAGCAAACTGGAATTCGATTCCGACCGAGAGTGGTTCGATACAATTGGGCAGCACCCTTGTGGAAAGAATTTTCCTCCTGTCAGCATTTGACTGGAACGCAGAACGAACCAGTCAAAAGTCACCAATTTTTTGCAAAATCACGAACATGACTTGGTGATCAAGGCCCAAGAACCCAGGACTTCCGTTTCATTTTGTTTGTGGACTAGTTATTTAACATATTTTTTTATAACTTTATCTGCATTTCCAGATGTCTATTTAGCAGAACAGTTCCAATTTCTGCCCTTTAAACTCCAAAATTTGACCCTTCCTCGTCAATACGGCCACCCCGTTAGTTTGGCCAACTTTTGGTGGCCCATTGGTGGCTATCCTCAAACTAACATCCTTGGGGGCTAATTTTTCAGGCAGTTTATAGATAAGGGCTTATTCGAAGGGGGGGCTTATAAAAATGCCTGGGATTCTACAACTCCATTTGTCTTCAATACCAGAGTGCCAACTCTTGATAGACTAAGATCCAAAATAAACACCCCATTATTCCTAAATAGTCTAAGAACTTAGACAAAGTTAGTTGCTCACCTCCTTCAACTAATTTCAATAATTATTACTTCCTCGTATTGGAGCAAGTGGAAGCCAACGGATGACAACATTAATTCAGTGCGCTACATATTAAGCCCGTTCAGCTGAAAGTTTTAACAATTTTGTTAACTTTCTCACGCCGGACACGATTGCAAAGATGCAAATATTTTACATGTAGCCAAAGTCTGAAAGGTGCATATTTTAAAGACCGAATTATGCTTTATTTCGTCGATAGTGGTGTTTTACTTGCGGCAGAAAGGTTTTTGTCTACGATCACTTTTACTTTCTTGCCTCGGTTTTTATACTTCTTTCATATTTCTTCGTTCTGGCAAATCTGATAATTAAAGGTGAGTTTTACAAAAGTTTTCGAGCTTATCAACAATTTAAAGTACAGAACAATCCCTTGACGAAAATGAGTGTCACATCCAATGCTATCTTAACATTGCACAATTTTCTAGAATAAGTAGCTTACAAAAAGCATGCCAAATAAAATGCAATTCAAAATGCAATTCAAAATGCAATTCAAAATGTAATCCACAATTAAACTCAAAAAACATAAACTACACTCTAGATGAATAAAATTCAAGTGAATAAATTCAATTAGCTACAAGTTAAATTTAGGGATGAAATGCGTGGCTTTTGTTGATAAATCAAGAAAAGGAATTTAAATTGATTTTTCTGGAGAAGAAAAGAATGATATAGACAGCTCATATAAAAGTAAGACTAGGTACAAACGTTACTGAAAATAAGCGTTCCATATTATAACAGATCTATGTGATCAATATAGAACAATCATAGTTATATCACCATAAGTAAACAACAGTTGTCGTTGATCAATTCTCTCAACTCTCGAAAAAACAGGATTAGGGCGCTTATTGAATTTTAATAAAGAGGAAGGGAAATTGTATTAACTTAAATGTTTAAACGTCTTACGTTCTTTGAATGCTCCTAGGATACTCATACAAAATACTGTCAATAAAGGAGAGCACCTCAATTTTTATAATTCTCAACCCAATTGGTTTTTAAATTTCTACCTAAAAGTCCAGCCACATTGCTTATTCTAAACCTCATTCTATCTTTCAATCAGGAATTCTTTAACCCACTAGAAGTATTCCAGCCTAAACGGACGTAAATTGAGGCAGTAGCGAAACAAAGGCTCATGAAGGCCTTATATCTAATTCCAACCATCCTGCCAATTCTGGAAATGACAGTATAAGAAAAACAACGCGTTAAAAATTGTGAACAAATTCGAAAACGACCCACTCTATCTCCTCCAACAAATATTCTGTTGATGGAAATATCTTAAGGCTTAACATAACAATCGAAATTGTTTGCAAACAACAACTAAATCTTTGATAAAGCAAAATAAAAAGATACAAAAATATAAATATACTTCCTACGTCACAATGATTACTTTCAGAAATACTAATGCTGGTTATAAACCAATGTTTATTTTAAGAAATTTTTATCACTGCACATAATCAAAATTTTTAAAGATTTGAGTTTGCCATTCAAATTTGTATGACCACACCTATCAAAATAACTGTATGTGAAACTTTAGAAACACACATCAAAGCCTTACGAGAGATTTCGACAAGGAAAAGTTGTCTAGGCTTAAACATGTTCTCGAGAAAAAAAGGTCTCAAAGGAGAAGATAAAGAGCGAAAGAACTAGAAAGCTTCTAGATCCTGAACAAATTTTAGAGAGATTCAAAAGATTACGATGATTGGTACTGTTATGTTCTTGTTTTTAATACTTTAATGCTCTTTTTAAATGTCTACTGGTAGTTGCTGCAATTTTACTTTTTTATACCAAAACTCTTTTTTCAGTTTTATCATTGCACAAAATTTAATTTTTTTCACTGCAAAACTACGATTTATCCCCGTACAAATTGGTTATCACTGCACATTATAATAAACCCTGGTTTAAACACAATATCAACGCGCTGCTGACCGGGAAACCACGAGATTCTCGCTCTATCTGCTGTCATTATAAATACTCAAAAAATGATGCATACAGCCATAAATTTTAGTAGAAAGAGAGAGACGGCAGAGGATGCATGGTATATAAAAAACGGATAACAAAACAGAAGTTTTCAGTGTATGTACAAATTTCGTAGAAACCATGTTAAGTGATGTCACGGATAACGGATAACAAAACAGAAGTTTTCAGTGTATGTACAAATTTCGTAGAAACCATGTTAAGTGATGTCACATCCATAAAAATTCGCGTATGGAATAGGATAGGAGCACTTTATCTTCCTAGCTGAGGGAGATATAAGGAGAAACCCTTACTGCTACGGTGTATTTCCGCAGAACTGTCTTGAAAAGCTCTCACCAATCTTCTTGTGTGGCCTGTTTTCACCGCGTAACGCTGTATCCACTGCAATGACACACTGCCGTCTCCAGATAGTCTCTTCAAGACCAGGCTCACATGGATAATAATGAAAAACTTTATCCCTCACAAACTGGAGCCTAATCGGATCAAGTGGCGCTTTAGGACCACTTTGTAAGCCAGCTCTTCTACCAAAGCAGTTCTTCCCTCTTCTTTCGTCAGGGGAGAACAAACTAAATACTAAGTGCTTCGCGAAATTGCCACGATTTAAACTTTTGGAGTGAAGGTCTTGAACAACTTCTTCAGGCAGTGCAATTCGGGCTGTATCATATGTCACCGTCTCGACTATCTGACAACCAGAAGAAGGAGACGGTATCTGCTCAGAAAAATCATCACTAGAGATTGGCGTTTCCTGCTCAAAATCTCTCTCTTTCACGTGACGTTCAAGTTCGGGTTGAATGGCTGCCGGAAATCGATCAATGCTCCTATTGTTGCTTCCAGTTACAGATGATGAACAAGATTGCTGGTTGGGTGATTTTGGAGGATAATGGTTCTGTGCGCTAGCTTGTTCTTGACTAAAATCTGGCTCTTTGCTTCGTATCCGTTGGATCTGGCCAATTCTATGTCCGCTGTTTAGCGGAGATGAGAGCATACCGGTGCCAAAGTCCGAAAAAGGAACATTAAAATGCCGTATGACAGCATCTAACTTCGCTGTCACTGTTCGTAAATAGGACAAAATCTCTGCTCTCTCTTCTTTTGCTTCAGAATCATTATCCTCAGCCACGGATGTCATTAAATTCACAGTCCTCACTGTCGCTGGAATGCTTATATTCATATCATCCTGGGTTTTGCTGCATACAGTTGAAGAAAGTCGATGATTACTGGGTACTTGTTTTTTTGGGCTAGCAATCGGTTTTCTCATGTGGCGGGCAAGTTTTAGGTTTCTCCGTGGTGTAGTATGCTTCCTTGTAGTCCGTTGTGTTCTGTCTAGATAGGCTTTGGGTGAAAAAGGTGAGTCAGACCTCAAATTCATTGTCTTACCGATGTTTGCCATTGTTGGGTGGCCAGCGAGTAACGAGCCTGTCATGAAGTTTTGGTCATATTCTCTTTCAGTCAGGCTCCTTCCTTGCTCACTTAATGAAGTCTGACTGCCAACCAGTTTTCCATTACCAATAGACCTTTCAGCCTGAGCATACGTGCTTTTGTTACAATCTAAATGAGATGAAACAGCAGCCTTTGGTGTCAGAGAAGCAGCAGAGACAGCTGCAAGACTCTCGCTATCCAAGACATCTTGCTTTTCTTTAATTTCATCGCTTGGGGTTACAGCTTCTTTGCAGTCTAGAAAAGAGAAAATATTACAAGATTATACAAAATTGTAAATTCATGAAAAACAGACTCTGACTATGACAAATGTAAAAAAACATCTGGATAGAGCACCCCAATCAGCAGTTATTAAATTCACATTGCTTGAGCAAGGGCTCTTGGAAATTAAAAGAATGAACAAACAACGTTTCAACGTTTCATTGTGTGTTGTTCAATACGAATTTAAGTAATTAGTAAAGTAAATATGCTATATCTATTTTAGCTATAATTACTTAATTTGTGAACAAAAGTCTTATCAACATTAGTGACTACCTTATAGGAATCAACTCTCTCATTTCTCAAATCAATTGTTACAGATTACAAGACTCTGTTGCTGTGAACATCTAGGTAAATCATAAAATATTCTAGATAAAATTATAAACTTTGTTAAAGCCTTAGGCCTTAAACTTACAACTATAATTGTACCATACATCCATATGTATTTGGATAGTGAGATGGAGTCCAAAAAGGCAAAACAGGGTTGAATGCATCTCTTGATAATGAATCCTAAATTCTTAAATAAGGGATCCTTGGAATAAGAACCTTCATACCCTGAAATTAATCCAAGTACTTTTCCAACAAGAACCTTCTTTAGCCTGAACCTCAAAAAAGTAGGTTCTTATATGCAGGGATTTACTGTATCACAGCCCTGCTCATGTTTGACTGCCACTTTGAGCTGTGAAGTTCTAGCTTTCAACTTTTTCAAGTAAGTATAATTCTGGTTTATTTACTGAAAAAATATTTCAGAAAATTATCATACCATTCTAGAACTCAGCCTTGATGGGATGTCATTTGAAAAATTTGGAAAAATCTGCCATCAAGTGATTCAAGTGAAACAGACTGGTTACGAGGCTGTTGCTAGCCCCCTGGAGATGCAGAATCACATGTTTCAAATGGATTAGATTAACGCTGGTGCAGATTAAAGAAGATAAAACTGTTTTCAAAGATACACCCCCAGCTACTGCTGCCCCCTAGTGTAAAGAACCTTACAAGTTGCTTGAAGTTGCCTTTGAATTGCCTGATATTTGGGCATCATAATTTCATTTGACTGGTGATCAAATGGAAATATCTGTGATGCAATTTTTAAATGCACCAACAAATCATGCTATGCAGTAGAAGCACATGAAGTACTTACTGTTTTGGCTAGCATTTTATTCGCCACTGACTTCACAGAAATTTGCATTATTTGCTACGAAATTCTTCTCTTATTACATCAATAGTGAAGAATAGTCGAGAAGTTCCACTGATTCAAGTCATGAGCAGAGAAAACAGGGAAGCTGTTGCTAGAATTTATAAGCCTGTGCACTGATGAAAAATCAACTCAGAACAACGAAAGGACCTACTGGACCAAGCCTTGGCAGAAAGGACAAATTATAGAAGATTTCCTATAGGGATGTACCGGACATCCAGTAGGCCGGATAATCCGGCGCCGGATCGCTGATTTTTTGAAAATCCGGTTCCGGCCGGATTTGTTTTCGAAATCCGGCCAGTTGCCGGATTTTCCAGAACTTTAATCATAACTAAGAAAATTTGGAAAACCAAGTCAGACTCCCTTCATACAGTGATTAAAAATGGATTTTCCAGAACTAAACAATATCGACGATAAAACAAGCGCCTTGAAAACAGATTTGAAATGAAAGTGCTGTCATCACGAAACAGGCATAACTGGATGATATAATTCACAAATTTGGTCCAGGGTTGCCAGATCGGCTTTTTAGGCCAAATTTTTCATTTTTGGTTTTTAGATTTAGATTGCCTGGAAAAATTGTTTTTTGCTTACTACTTAAATTTGACCTTGTTGGCCTTTTCAGCAGAACGTCTAAAATTAATAAGTAATTACTACATTCATGGAAAATTTAGTAGTTAACTACAAAGTGTTAACCAAATTTCAAATTTTATCACTTAACCTAAATATTATCTTGATATTAGCAAAGGGTTTTGGAAAAAAGTAAGATTCTTATCAAAGCTAAGAAATTATCTAACAGGCACAAGCGTAGAAATATAACAAGTGCCTGCTCAATGGATTCTTGAGAGAGTTTTTGATTTGGCCTTTTTATGAGCATTTTGGCTTAAATTGCTCACCAGTCTAGGCTTCGTTTGTAAATTCAATCTGGCAACCCTGAATAGGTCTCTTTGATCTTCTCGCTATACATTTTTTCGCAAAGTGGCTCAAAACATTTTATTACTGAAAATTCTATAAATGGTCAGATTATCCGGTAGAATCCGGCCGGATATTCCACGAAGAAATCCGGTAAATCCGGTTCCGGCCGGATTCTGAAAATCCTGATCCGGTACACCCCTAATTTCCTAGGTCAATTTTCAACTTGTACACCCACCAACACAGTTAGTGCCTCAACCTTTTCTCTCAAATAGCACAAATTTGTTGGTGCCTTTAAAAAAATATTCTATAGTTCTTCAGCCAATTTTCTTATTTGTCTCATTTTTATATATAAGTAGATCACCTAGGTAACAATATCATTAACTTCTTATATGATCTTTCTCTCTATTTTGACCAATGATAAATATCCTTTCTATGGTACTGCATATAATCACGAAAAATATAATCTTCAAACTACACATGCCCAATTTACATAAGCAAATGTCCAAAATCCAACTGTGATTTATTCATGTGACTTTAATCACTTTCATACTTATTTGAACTTTTTTGAGACAAGTATTGAAAGCCTAGCCAATTTATTTGATAAATTGTCTTATCAAAGACTGGCTATTTGTACTTATATCTAGTATGATACTGATATTTAAGAAGCGTAACACTACTTGGGTAGGTAGTATAATGCTGCAGCTCAAACATTTTAGGAAGTGTAACTGTGTTATGCCATGTTAGTCCTCCACTACACAACTGGCACCAAAGGTAGTGTTTAGGCCGAATAAGCTGTGCTTATCCAGCATTGTCCTGGTTCCATCATACATTGTGGCTAAACCATGTGATCCCTACACCGAGAACTACAGAAGCTGGTGATTACCTCACTGAGGTTGATACCATGACTCCTACCCTCAGCCCCTTGGACTTCATCTACAAGCTCCTCATGATCGAGCAATTGCAATTTGAATTTCTGCATTCAGCAGGGTTCAGCACTGTACAGACTTTACGTCTCTGCCTATAATATGCTGTATACTGGGCCAAGGATAGTATTTTTACAAAATTTATGGCCTGGGTGTAGCAGGAAGTAGTTTCATTAGGAACAAAAACTGGCTGATAAGATACTTATAAAAGTACTGGTGACTATAAGATGCAATTGTAGAAAAAGTTGTGCTTGAATTCAGCTTTACAAGAAGGACAAAGACAGCTAGTGAAAACTTTAAAAAAAGACAAATAAAGAATAAAAATACAAATATGTTTTGGAAAAACTTCATATATAACACAATTCATTGCCACAATTTATTGTCACTGAGAATGCCACAATTTATTTGGAAATGGCTATTGAGATGAGGCTTATATTGAATGGCCTTTAAAATTTAAGCGTGCCATATTGAACCAGAGGATCCCTAATTTCCAGAAAATTCTAACTAGAAAATAAATTGCTTTCTCTCATAAACTGCCCTAACAGAAACTACATTCTACCATGATTCCTGATTTTCTTCCAATGTATAAAATTTGCATTTGGTTGCCCAAAGGGAACTCTATTTTGTTATTTTCCTTTTTTAACAGTAATATCTTAGGTTTTGTTTCCGACAATTGATTGGTTTTTAGAAGAAATTGTGTAGTTGTGACAATAACTGTGTGTCACGTTATTATTCCATCATATGTTAAGGCTTTACCTAACCTTGCTAACTTCATACTGCAGTGATGGTAGGCGTAGAGAATAGCAAGTTTTTAACGTTTACATACACAAACATTTACCGTGATAACACGATTGAGTTCATTTCATTAGAGAGTTTCGATTGTCAGCGCGTGTTCTGTCATTTAAATTGAGAATTCCCACCCAATACCTTCCGAGATAGCATTAGCTATTCAAAAAGCAATATATTCTAATTTAGGAGAATTGAAAATTTTCGTGCACATCAGCAAATCATTTATCTAGAAGCTTCACAATCACGGCATCCACTCAATTAGGCCACACTAAGGCCTAGGTATAACGCAAATAGCAACATGAAACATGAAACAAATATCACTTACTGTCTCCGCAATCTGAAGAAATTGCTACATCATTTTCACTTGCATTTCCAGAACATTCACTTTCCTTTATAGTCTTTTGACCAGGCGCATCTTCCTTGCAATGCCTGACTGCGTTTGTGGACGAGTGGGGCGTTTCGTGTGGGCCTGTGTCGCCTTGATCGACATCTTGGCGGCATATGCGGGAATGTCGCACGAACAGCGAGATTTCATTGAACGCCAAACTACATTTGCTGCACCAGAAAAGCTTTCCAGAGCTTTTGTGTACTAAGCTTAAATGCCTCTGAAGTCGGACAAATGAAGGAAATCGTCTTTGACAACTGTGGCATTTCAAACTTATGCTGGACTTTTTAGCAGCGTGCCTGAGAGGTCGTGTTGTCTTGCCTTCCATCTCAGAACACGGGATCGCGCTTTCAGGCTTCATCGCACGGTCACTAACCGACCTAATATTTTCCAAGAAAGCTTCTATCTTGAAGTAGCCTGAAGGTAAAAAATACTAAACAATTTATCTTCTCTGGTTTCTCACGTTCCGTAATCCACGAACGCAGAAGTGCGAAGCAAGTGATGAAGGATCGTGGTGATAAATCAATAAACGTGTGCGTGTTTGGCAGGTTGCCCTTTGTGATCAGTGTACCGTGAAGGCTGTGGCTCCTGCGTAGTCCGTGAATTCACCAAGCCCTCGGTAACGTGAAATGAAATGAACATGACACCCCACCCAGGACCGGAAGGCCCCTAGCGACAAATTCGATCATGTCCTACCATTTTGCTAGACTATAAAGTCTTTAATTTGCCGTTGCACCTTCCCAGCTTGTGACTGGAAGTAACCTAATTAAAGCCTAGCGCACACAGCAGATTTTTGTCGCAAAAGACGAAGATTTTTGTCTCAAAAGACGAAAATCTGTAGTGTGCGGGGCAAAATCGCAAAGATTTTTGTCTTTTACGATTATCTTTGAGATCAAAAATGTTTGATATTTGTCTTTGTCTTTTACGACGAAAGACAAAAATCGTGCAATGTGCGGGGTCGAAAGACAAGTTTTTAATTTTTAAACCAATAAAACTTGGATTATATGGTCACGTGAATTCTGTGGAGCCTTTCTTTCCCGCCAAAAGAAAAAAGATCGAGAACGCCATGGAGAATACAGAAGACGAAGTCGGTATATGGACAGCAAGCAAAGAGGAGCAGCTTGTCGATCTGTGGCAAGAAAAGGCTTGTCTGTATATGGTTACGTCTCCAGAATATTCAGACAGAAACAAGAAGCTAGCAGCCCTGAACGAAATTGCAACTAAACTTTCTTCAAACGGTGAGTGAATAATTTTGACTAGCTAGCTAGGCTAGTCCTCTTTTCTTAGGCCTACTCAATTTGAAGTGAAACATTGCTGTACGAATTCATGTTTTATTCATTCTAGTGAATCAAGTAAAAAAAAGAATCGCATCTCTGCGCACGCAATATGCACGCTCCCGCAGAATCCCAAGCAGTGGAAGTGCACGACCAAAAAAGACGAAGAAGACTCAATGGATAGAAGACCGCCTTCAATTTTTAAGCCCATATGTATCCAACAGAGTGTCTATTTCTAATTTGCAGGTACAATACAACACTAGCTAGTTGAGTTCATTATTTTTTGTTGCAACCATACTATCTTGCCATGATACTGATCCAGATGTTGAGCAAAAATATTGTTTCAAAAGCTCACGCTGACCCTTAGCACTTAATGAACAGTTTCTGTTTTTTGTCTTCTGTAACTCAGTTAGAGATTTGTCTAATCTCCAGCTGCCTTGAAAAAGCTCATGGTTGTCTCTTTCACTGTCACATGCATTTTTATATGAAGGCTGCTCATCAATCAGCATGTTGTGCAGACAACAAATTGCCAGCACAATTTGCTTAGCCTTTTCAGGCTCCAACATAATCTTTGTCAGCATCACCCTGAACCTATTAGCCATGATACCAAAAGCGTTTTCGACAACCCGTCGTGCTCTAGAAAGCCTGTAGTTGAAAATGTGCTGTTCATGTAACAGTTGTCTAAATGGGAATGGTTTCATGATATCATTTCTCAAGGGAAATGCATCATCACCAATGATATGATAATGACATTTGATGCATGTTTCCCCAAATTTGCTCAGCTTCTGGAAAGGCAATTGATTTGTCTTTCATCTGTTGATTTAGAGGCGATGTTTCAAAAAGTCCAGCATCACCATTTCTTCCACTTGCACCAACATCAACAAATATCAACTTGTAGTCATAACTTGCCAATGCTAGAAGGACTATGCTGAAATATCCCTTGTAGTTGAAGTACTCTGATCCAGACATTTTTGGTTGTTTGATTGCAATGTGTTTGCCATCTAATGCACCAACACAAAAAGGATAGTCCCATAAATTGTAGAAACCATCACTGATTGTTTTCCATTGATGAGATGTGCTTGGAATCTAAAATACAAAAATATTAAATTTTAGTCTTCAACTGAAAGTTTATCTGAGCCACAGCTTAACACTGGTGACAGTGACTGTGATGGAGACTTGGACGACAATGATGCCCCTGCTGCAGAGACACCAGTTTCAACAAGCAGGCCACTGGCTGCTGTTAAAAAATCCAAAACTGCAAAGCAGAAAAAGGAAGAGGAAGAACTCTCCATTCTGAAGTCTCTTGCATCATCTTTCTCTGCAGATGAAAATTTAGCTGCAAAAAAGGATGCAAAGCCAAGCCCTTCAGCTGCCTTTGGGGAATACGTTACACATGCTTTGTCTGTGATGGATGAGAAAACAAGACTTGTTGCAATGAACAACATTCAAAATGCTCTTTTTCAGGCACAGATGGGCTCTTTCTCAAATGAATTCAACAACCCATATCATGCTGGTCAACATGCTAGAATGCAGTCTTTCAGGCAGTCACTTGACCAGCAAGATATGAGTGAA
Organism: Rhopilema esculentum; assembly: GCF_057945365.1. Lineage (NCBI taxonomy): Eukaryota > Metazoa > Cnidaria > Scyphozoa > Rhizostomeae > Rhizostomatidae > Rhopilema > Rhopilema esculentum. The sequence continues at coordinate 783,580 of NC_142824.1, read as the reverse complement.
GGGCCATCGTACGGACAATTCTAATCTTTAAAATTCATACAGTATATTGCTTTCACTGCACTCTTCAATGTTATGTGAGTTGGTTTTAATTAGCACATTAAATATTGTATTGAAAACCAAAAAGTAGAAAACAAAAAATGTTATGTACCTTAAGATATCTATCCTTAAGATTCTGATAAATTGCATCACAAGTTTCTGTCACTATTGATGAAATTGTTCTTTCTCCAAGTCTATATGAAAATCCCAGGCTGTGAAATGACTCTCCTGTAAAGATATGCAACATCTTATTATACCAATCAATATCTAAAATGATATGATTACCTCAATTTCTCCATGTAAGATTATCAGATTTATGATTGCATTCATTTTGATGATACTCAATTCAAAATGCTCATTATGATTGGCATTAAAGGTGAAATGGTTTGTGAAAGATATCAATTAGTAAGAAGTATTGTCATTATTGTTATTAAGTATTGCTACGAACTCTGTAGAAGAAACATTTAGAATATTTAAAGTTATTTTTATTATTCACAAATATATTTTTACTTTTCTCATTTGTATCCTATATTTTCTCTTTGAATCAAGCTGGCAGACTATTGTGAAATCTCACCTGTTGCTAAGTATCGTAGTGTGACTGCAAGTCTTTCTGCTGCACTAATTGATTTTCGCATGTGAGTGTCTTTTCTTTGAATCATTGGTCTTACTTTGGCAAGAAGAGATTTGAAAAGGTCTTCGTTGAGACGAAAATAGCGTTGGTACATAGGTTTATCCTCCGATGCTAACTCCTGAACAAGATTCTGATATGCTCCCAGCTCATTTCTACGCTCAATCCAGGATTTCACCCACATTCGTCTCGCAATTCGCCTCCTTCTTCTTCGTCTTATTAAAAGGATAATAGCCAACAGTGCTTTCTTTTTTGTCAAATTCATAACCTTTGTCAGTTTCTTGAGCAATTTTATTCGTGTTTGGAATTTTATTTTACGCGCCAAGAAGTTCAAACAATGTGAAAAAGAGGTCACAAAACTTAATCGAGGCACTAATCCGAAAAAAATCGTGCTGTGTGCGGGCAATCAGTTTTTATGAAAAAGACAAAAATCTTCGTCTTTTGCGACAAATATCTGCTGTGTGCGCTAGGCTTAATTTACAGTTCATATTTCGATAAACTGCCTTTCTCACGTCTCAGATGCTACTCGACGCACAGACCATGAAAACAGGCACCGAGGAGTGTTGAGAAAAGCGGGGGGTCTAAAAAGTGGGGGGGGGGCTAGAACCTAATAAAAAGTGGCTTGACTCATTGGTAATTAATTTGTAAATTTTTTGCATATTTGGCAAAAAGTGGGGGCTATAGCACCCCAGCCCCCTTCTCCGCGGTGCCTGCACGAAATTATTAGGCATTGTAGAGTAGAAGATGATCCGATGAACATGTAGTGAGAATGGCGACTATTGGTTTTTGAGAGTACTTCTCAAGAAGTCTGCGTTTTGACGCAGGCTACGTTTTACAATGCCTGAACATTAGAAGCTCTGTCTACACGCCTAAGCCGCATCAAATTTTTTATTAAAGACTGGTAGATAGTAATTTTCATGCTTTACAAATATTCCATTTTAAAAGCAGGGGCTGCAGCACCGTAGAAAGGATAGAATTACACGGGATACCATTGGCTGACAGCAATAAGAGCAAAGGGATTGTCCGCTGGGTACAAAATATTTTTAATTTTCTTGATGGGGTTTGGCTCCTTAACAACAATAAACTGGTACATGACTGTAACAATCTAATTCTAAGGGCTGTCAAACTTTTAAAAGCTGATTCTGGATCAGATTTTGATGTAGATTCCGAATTTTGTTATTACCAATTGACAAACTAAAAATGGTTTACATAGGATCGGTTTCCAAAGAATATGGTTCTGATGTGTGCAATGTCTTACCTGCTTACCATAGCATTACAGGATGTGACACTACATCATACCCATATGGTATTGGAAAAATCAAACCTTTCAAGAAAATGTTAAGCCACAACAAAGTGAATTTGCTTTCAAAATTTGGAGATTCTCTTGCTTCAGTCGAGGACTTGAATGATGCTAGAATATTTATGCAAACCATTTTATATGCCGGCAAATCAGAGGAAAGCCTTATTCAGACACGATCAAAGATGTTCGAAAAACAAAAGACAAAGTCTAGCTTGCAGTTACTGCCTGATCCAAATAGCTTAGATCAGCATCTTAAGAGAGCTGACCTTCAAACATTCATTTGGAGGAAATGTTTACTACACAACGTAAATTACGTCTCTGCTGAGGGAAGAGGATGGGTTTCGACAGAAGATGGTCCTAAGCCATTATGGTTAGCTGTCAACAGTTACCACCTAGTTTACCCGAAAATACAAAAAACAAAGAAAGTCTTTAAGTCAAGAATCGGATTATCAAGCGGATGACGATGAAAGCTTTGACGAAGTTGGTGTCAGAGAATAACCACCAAGAAAGAGACAGCGACGAACGGCCATTGATCATCCTTTTAATGTTTACGATGCAGAAGATGAGCAAGAAAAACACGAAAGAAGTGATTCTGATTCACAGACAGAACAAAGCGATGCTAGCTTCTTTGCTGTGTCTGAATCTGAGAGTGATAGTGACAGTTCAGATCACTGACTCTTTCGAGATTTCTCCTTGTCAGTTATTTACAGTTAACTTAATTCTTGTTCCTTAAGATAATTACATTTTTTCAGTTATGTGGTGTTCTGTTCATTCAACCAGCTACAATCTCTAACAGTTCTTGTTTATACAGATATCAGTTTAGTTATGTAACACAAAATCTTATTCTCAATTTGAAAACAAAAAATGTTGATTTTGATTTAATCTCGATTATCTTACCTTTTTCAGAGACTTAAGTTACCCATTTCGATGAAATTTCGACTACAAACTCTATCATTATTTCTACTTTTCAATGTTACACGATGTGTAATTGGAGATGATGACGTCATCACAAAAATTGAAAGGTCACTAAAAATTAACTTGCTATATGTCATTTGAAAGGACTTGATGTCTTCTATTCAGAAATTTATATATTGCTGGCTTTCACTCAAAATGTAAGGTAGTAGGAGTGTAAAACATGTTGCGAGCTGACATTTTATGACGTCACCAAAAATTGAACTTCCATTTGAGATTTCAATTGGTAATAGCAAAATTCGGAATCTACATCAAAATCTGATCCAGACCATCTCGCCATGTGTCCCGTAGCCCTGGACCAGAGCCTATTTTAGTGTGGTTTTTCCCACACTTTGTGGTCTTGGAAATCCAAAATGTGGTCTTGGAAATTCAAAATTGTGGAATGGGTTTTTTCATTTTAGCTATATTTTTGTTATAAATATGCTTTTCTGTTGATAGAGTTTTGTAACTTTATAACATAACAGAACAGTACAAAATATCCATGAATCGTAGCGCAAGTTCCTTGGTCCAAATTAATCTGCTCCATCAGGAGCTAAAAATGTTACAGACAATCAGCTTTTTGCTTTGAAATGGTGTAAAAGCCAATCAGAGCTTGTAAAAGACCCCTGAATCTAGCGACAGTAACAACAATGGCGGCCAAACAGCCACCAAGTTGATTTCTGAAACCTGAAATAATTGAAACTGGTCAGCTTACTCTCTAAGTCCCCCAATAAATGGACTCCCCCCAGTATTAAATTTTTAAAAATCTTATAGCCCCCAGCTCTTATTAGAAACCCCCCACTTTTTGAATTTTCTTGGCTCAGCGTGTCCTTCAATATTAAAATAAGTATGAATTATAGAGCTTCTAGCAATGTTAACCTTTAATTACTGTTACTGTCGGAGTCCATAAAGAATAGGCTTTAATGGAGACATATTTGTAATCGTGTTATGTTGAATATTTTTGTTTTACATAAATAAAGAAAAACGCTTTATACGGCAACGGTCGATATTTTGAAAGTCCATGCTTCGTATACAGGCTTCTTTTCTGAAAGTGTGGTCTTAGGCCCTGCCCTAGACGCAGATGGAGGATTTCTATATCCTTCACAATAGATAGGAAGAACTTCAAACCTCTTTTTTGTGGATGTTAGTTGCGTAGTTCCCTGAAAGGAGGGGCCTTGCAAGTATCATCAATTTTACTTGCAAAGTCGTCACCCACAGAGCAGAAAAATTCATGCTTTCAGGAATTTCTTTTTGCCAGCATAATTTTAGTCTTGCTCCTCAAGTCATACTATGTTAGTACTTTTATATCTTTTATTCAAGAGCTGGTTTTAAGTTCTCCAAGATCATTCATGTTACCTTCCTGAGAAAAAAGTTTGTTAGGAAAACAGTTCTTTTTTAACTGGACATTGAGGATGCAGATATGTTAATGGGGGATGATGTTGCAATATGGTCAATTATTGTTGAGGATGACAAAGTCTCTCTGTTTGGTTCCTTGATCAACTGCTCATCAACCACCTTAATCTTCAAAGAGGCGAAAATCAAAATTTATCCTTTTAAGTTTTTACTATCTTCAGTTTTCCTTTTCTTCATGGCTAAATGCATTTTTCTTCGAAATTCCTATGTAGCTTCCCTTCTATGGTTTAGAAGGATTTGTTCATGGTTTCTGATTTTTCAGTGTTATCGTTAGCCAAGTCCTTCTCATTGTTTTGATTGAGGCAATCCTTTACTCTTTCTTTTCATTCATAGGCGCAAACTTAGGGGGTGCTCCAGGGGTTTGAGCCGCTCCTGACAAAAACTTGAGGGACTCAGCCCCCCTGGGAATTAAGGAAGTTGGCTATCGATTTGTTCGACTAATTTTTCATATTCTTGGTTTCACGAATAAAAATCTACTCAAGAGGTTTAATCGAGATCAAATTACAACGATAATAAACAACGAAAAAGAAATTCGCCTTAGAACCCTTATCTACGCCTTTTTCTACCCTCTGCCGTCGGCAGCCTCCATTAGCAATTGCAAATAATTTTTGAGCCCCCCTTCTCCCTCTGGAAAAAACATAAGTCTGCGCCTATGTTGTCATTGAAAGTAACCCTCTTGACAATTTTCCAGAAGCCACTCCCCTGTCTATCACAATCGCCAAGCAGATTTATCCAGTACTTTTCCAAAGCAATACCTAGTTTTTATATTTACTTTGCTTTTTAACTTCATTGCAATATTTCTCTGTTTTTGTGCATGTAACTTTTTAACAACTTTCTGGTCTTTAAATTGATAAATGGTGGTGAATATTTTTTCTAACCTATGCTCTACTTTGGAGCTTGTGGTGTAGCGGATAGGACTCCCTGACAAGGCTATTGGAAGATTTGCAGATGAATGAGTGGACTTTCTAGCGTCGGACATAACCTTTCAAACTTTAAGCCCCGGCCAAACGACTCGATTTTTCATTCGATTTGTTACTCAACAAGAAATCGAGTGAAAATCGAGTTATTCTGCCACTTTGTCGAATAACGTCGAGTGATGTTAAATGAAGTTTGAACTTTATCAAAAAAGTCGAGTGGAAAAGGTGTTGTCGAATGAAAATCGAATCGTTTGGCCACCTTGTCGAGTGAGTCAAGTGGGCACGTGCGCAGTTATCATCTGATATGCTTAGTTATTTGTAATAAAGAGCTGATATATTCGAAAGCCGGGCGGCCAAAAAGGGGGGCAGGGAAGCATACTACCATGGCGCCTCTAGGTCCAGGGGACCTTTTTGAAGTGATGAATTTTTGAAGTTTTGAAGTTGCATGTAAGATAAGCACGGCAGTCGCTTTGCGTTTCTTTGCCTTCATTTTGTTGGCGTGAGCGAAAAGTGGAGTGAAAAATCGAGCGAAAAATCGAATCGTTTGGCCACCCATGCTCGGCTGCGCTCGATTTTGAGATCAAATGTCCAGAGAAAGATCGAGCTAAAAGTCGAATTGTTTGGCCAAGGCTTTAGCCCCTTCTCGAATGAATTCTCAGAAAACACAGACTTCTTTTCAGCTTTTGAAGTCTAGATTCAAAACAATTTTTGACAGCTGTTAGTGCAAATGTCAATTCAAGTTTCTCTATATAATCGGTTCGCTAAAATCACTTCGGTGATCCCCTTCAATGAAATGTAGATAAATTTTCATCTTTCGTGCATCCTATGAAGCAAAAGTATGTTCAAGGCATAACTAAGCTATGCAGAATTTTTGAAAAGATTTCTACTCCCCCCCCCCCCCCCCCCCCTAATGGCACACACTAGATGAGGACATGGCCCTCTGAGTCTTTGCTTTGGTGTAATCTGTTTTTTAAAACTGTACCGAGACTTAATTAACAAACCATCTGCTCATATAAAAGTCCTTTCCGAATTGACGCTCAGAGCGAAATTAAATTTTGCCAATTTTACATGGAATAACTAAATTTTGCCAAGAGGATAACTGTGTTAGTGCAGGCGTCCTTTGGCTTGAATCAAGCTATAATCTCTTGAAGCATGCTGCTGGTACGGACATACTGCCTTTAGCAGTGTAAAATGTTGTCTAGCACGGAAGGACAGTGAAACCGATACAGCGACACAAAGTTTATCTCTTTCTTATTCTTCGGAAAAAGGTCTTTCCTATAGGTTAATTTTGCCAGCTTACCAAGGACGAAGTAACACACGGCAAGGGCGTAGCCTTTCACAACCGTTAAGGCCTGGCCAAACTTAGCAAACATTTGTCAAACATAGTTGAACTATAGGATGTTTTATGGCCTAGCCTACCCTGGATGCGGAGCCCTGTATGCATCTCTCGATCTCCAACAACTCACTTTGGGTATGGGAGGGATGATGTATGATTTGATGGCTCAAAAAGACACTATTGTGATGCTCCTGCGAGACGGACTACAAACGTTTTAGGAATTATCAGCTGAGCGACGAGGAACGTAACAAAATAAGTGAAGGAGGAAATTAGGGCTATTACAAGAAAATCCTTTAAAAACAACTTCATTTCAAACGAAGTTTAATTTGTTTAAACCAGCTAGAATCATTCAACTTGTCTAAATGTCATCAAACATTCTTTTCGCCGTTGTTTGAAGAGTTATATAATGTTCACCATTCTTAAGCAAAATGGCTAAGGTTAGCTTTGATAGGGGCTTTTATCTAACATCCGTTCGGGACCTCTGCTGCTACACCCTCATCAAGTCTCTATTCCCTTCCCGCTTTTTCATTTTTACCAAGTAGATATAAAAGCAGCATGTCATTATATTGCGAGATTCGCGCGGCCTTTATGTCTGTATACCTCCACTTCACTTGAGATGAATAGAAAAACACTGGAAGGAGACATAAACCTGAAAGCTGCTTCATGCTATTAAAGCCAACACATTGTTCATAGCGCATGCGCATCGAAGCAACAAATTAAACAGAAAAAAAGTTTAAGGTTACTGGCATGAATAGCATAAAATACCATTTTAAAATGAACTCCAATTTTGGTCAATTATAATTACGAACTCAAAACATTTTCAAATTACCATATGGAATTTGACGAGGCATTGTAATTATGAATCAACTATAAGTACTTTCCTACTCTATAATTTCTACGAGAATACTTGTCAGGTGAAGCCTGGTTGCGACCCGTTAACAGCATCTAGCGCCCTCGCAAGTCCAAATCCCTTCACTATATATTGTAGCCTCATTTTGGCCTGCAAAACTGCCTAACGCAAACAGAAGTCATCGAAAGTCTCGATTCGATGCAGGACGTTCTTTATTCAACTGGCAGCGACGCTGATGTGAACAGGCTTTGATATAGGTGACATCAAATATGTTTATTAAGCATTGGGAATTAAAATCTTACTAAAATAAATGCCTTGCAGCTAAATTGCACCATTCGTTTTCACTTTGCACGTAAGGGATGGGTCGACAACGCAACAGCTACATTAAAGTGATCGCTGAGAACAGGGCTAAGAAAACTCGAGGGTTACTTTTCGTCAATTACACCCTATTCTATGTAGAGAAATACCCTATTCAAATGTGTTAAACGGGTCTCTGTGGCCAAAGCATCTAGACTAGACTTACCAAAAGCAAGTCGAGACCTTGGCTACTCTAGATTACGACATAATAGAACAATGATAATAACAATAGCACAAAGACGCCGATTTGAGGTCCAGCTCTAAACTAACAAGAGGACTAATAGCTTACTCAACAAGAAAAGGCGCTGCCTGCTTATGGTGACAACAAAACGGCATTTTGCGTAGCTCCAGCCAGTGGCATACAAGAAAGTCTGTATCTACCAAAAAGGTAAATTAGCAAACCGGTTTAAAATACAAGGCTATACAGCAGAATTATAACTGCTCGGTATAATTTAAAAACTTAATTTCGAATAAAGGTCTACAAGAAATATGAAAAGTAAAAACGCAGTAGAAATGGTATGCTCAGCAAAAATTAAGACAAGGGGATGCACTTTACAGGAACTTTTTTGTTAAACTTTGCAAACGTCAAGGAATAATCATGTGATAGCTTTAAACGCGGTGGTCTATTGGAGCAACTTAAACATTTCTTTTAGGCAGTTTTTACAATGGGAAAAGGGTTCGTATCAAGGCATGGTTGTAGCCAAGGGTGGTGTTGGATAATTCGTATGTACGAACGGCTAATGCTAGGGTAATCATAGGGTAATGCATTCGGCGAGCAGTCGAAAAAGGAGCTTCCCATTACCACAAAACTCATCTGTTCGAACTAGACATTTCTAATACTGCTTAAATATGTTAAATAAGTTGATTTGATTTAAGACGAAGTTACACGACGAACGTAATGAACATTCCTACCAGAGGTTTATTAAGTATCATTTGAAATTTTAGCGTTGCAATACTCCAATGAGAACGTAGCAACAACAGACGTTAAGTGATAAGACCAGCTCCATAGTCAGTTCAAATATAATATGCTCTATTATACAAGCTATATCAGTCATAAACCAGTCTCAATGATTAGCTGCTATGCTTTTATGAGTTCAGAATTGGTCTGAAGACTTCTCTACGGAGTCTGCAATAAAAAGAATCAATTTTTAACAATAACATCAACGATTTTATTATTGCAATAGACAGTTACCACCCAGCAATTGCAATTTCTGCGGCACTCTCTGCCTTCAATTCTGAAAGCAATTTAAGGACGCTTGTCAGCCTAACAACTCGAGCTAATTATTAACTGTGACTGTAATAAGAACTAATTATTAAAATGTGCACAACTCGAGATAAATCAATATGATATGCTTGGAGTGCAGAAAGGAAAATCACTGTTTTAAAAATAGAACAAAACAATTATGCAACACAGAAGCTATCAACGTTTTCAGCGGCGAAGTAATACCGAACAGCAAAAATCAAAACAAGTTGTTGATTGAGTGCGGATGCATTCGGAACTGATGAAAATTATAAATAAATAATGAAGTTGATGCAGCTGAAAAGACAGCATTTGAAAGCCTGCTAAGAGAAAAGTAGCGCACAATGGTGGCATGCTTACTGCAGAATGCACTAAAAGTTGTTTACATCGGCCGATTGGAGGAAACCTATTGAAAGGTGACCTGGATGAGCGTAATAACGGTTGTTTATCTGACATGTCTTTCAAACTACTGATGAACTCCATTAAGATCGTGGTACTGCGATTACACAAGCAATGGTGTGACGTCAAGTGTTGACGCAACCACTTTTGTTTCTTTTGAAATAATACCACTTCGTTGCGTGTGGGTTGCACAGTAGGTAGTTGTTTCAACATCCTAGCAACGAGGAGGCCTTGTCAAGCATTATAAAAACTAATTGTCAATTAGTACGGGGGTTTTCAATGGGAAGATAATGAAAGAATAGATGTCTGAACGCCGAGGAATCGTGTGGTTCCAGAACAAAAATTAAGAGGATATGAAAAGGTTTGCATGACACAATTTTTAATGGGATTAAGACCAGACGGAAATACCAGTTGAGAAAATAATAGCATTTCCCCGACACACGAGAAACAAATTGTTCAAACAAATCATTGATTTGGATTTCTTTGGAAGTTTTTTCCTACCTTTGCTCTTCCAGCAACTTCATTAGCAAGAAAGCAAGAAAATAACTGGACAATGAAAGAAACAAAAAAAACTAACCACCTTCCAATGCATGTTCTGTCATGCTTCTACACAATGTCTCCAAATTTTCAAAACTTTTATTTGGGCCATCTTCTGTGACATCTACAAAATTTTCAAATTTCAAAATGAGAGACGCGAAGAAGTATCAATTTTCTTCAAAAGGTATTTTTAGTTTAAATTACAAGACTGTCTTCTACCTACAAAAATAAGGAAAACGATTGGCACTTATAGCGTAGAAATAAAAAACCTCTTTACTGGAAAAAAAGAAAAACAGGTTTAATAGAGTACAATGTTTTTATGGCTTAAGCAAGAGCTTAAGTAAAACCAAGACTTCCAAACGACAAAACATTTGAATCGTTTCGATTGATTACTTTGCTGCTGGCAAAAAAAGGCTGGTCGAGCTAGCTGAAAACTTACCAGGATGCAGTGCTTGCCCAATGTGGGATGGTCGTATTGGTGCAGATTTGGTGCGGCATACTGACTGGTGGCTTTTAATCTAAATGGAAGGAGTCAAATAAGCTAGAAAGTCGCCAAAACAATCGCCAAAACAATCGGCAAAAGGAAGAGTTCGAGCGGATTGCCAAACAAGAGAACTAAATATTGTTCAGTAACTAAATGATCGCAATGAGGAAATCTATGAACCGTGACAAATTAACTTTTCAGGATGTCATAAACTTCAAGTGACCAGTTGCTTCGCATACACAAGTAACAGGCAATCTTCTGACAGGCTACAACACTTAACATCACCGCAAGGTCCTTCTGATTCAACATAAAAAAGTCTGTACAACGAGACTTACTGGATTGTTGAAGGACACAGAGGCAGATGGCCCAAGCCTTTTATGGAAATTGGCTAGAGGTCCGGCTCTAGCAATCCCCAATCCAGTGCTTGAGGTGCCTTTAAGGGAGCCACCGCGAGGGCTGCGTCTTTTCCCCATGTTGGGGCCGATTGGATCCATCATCCAACTACAAAAAATTATTAAGTATGATTAAATACACCAAAAGTAGACAGGGTGATAAAAAACGAGCGTAAATATGAAACTCAAAAATTAATTAAAAAATCACAATTCAAAAAATTATCTTTAAAAACCATGGCAATTTTTACGATAGCATTGAATTTCTGCATTTTATAGTAAAAGTTTGCTATAATTGTTAAAATAAAGCTGCACACAAAAGGACACTGAGTAATGCCATGGTCTCTGTTCAGATTAAAAGGAAATCATAGTCTATTGCCTGAAAAATGTTGAGAGGGCTGAGGCTGTTGCAACAAAGAAGAGGGGAGGGCAATTCTTGAACATGAACTGATTAGCATATATGTTTGTAAACAAAACGAGGCAAAAAACATCCAGCAAACATACGCAAATAAATCAGACCGAAGTAAATCGGAACCAATCTCACCTTCTGAGACTTTTTTCGGTATTTGCGACTTTCCTGTTGGTAACAAGCTGCTTTGCCATATTTTTGCACTGAATCTTCCAAGATTGCAGCTTTCTCTTCTGGGGAGGAGTAAATGCCTTCGAGAAAAATTATAAGTAATCAATAATCCACTGACGATGGGAATTTAAGTTTCATTTCAATCAAACGACTGAGGAAGCAACTTTATGCAGAGTTTAACATTATATATATATATACAATCAATGACAAATAGGAGTACTGCATTTTCAAGTTCATCATTCTCACCTCATTTGCTAGAATCTTTTCAACAATCCAGAGATATGTTAAGCAATACTCTTCATCCTGCTGGGCCACCAAAATCTGAGTGCAGGCTTTGGAGAAATGATAACATCATCATGAAAATGTCTTCCGGAAGCATTTCATAAGTAATATCACTTCATGCAAAATATCATTTCATGAGAAATACCATTTCATGAAAAAAATATCTTTTCAAAGAAATTTTTAACATTTCTCATCTTAGAGCATCTGAAGTTAAAATGAATAACATACAGTAAAAACCCGCATAAAAGAACCTAGGTTTTATTCTGGCAGCCTGAATAGGTTCTTAATTAACAGCCTGCTATTCTAAATTCCAGTCTAGAAGGTTCTTAACAAGGTTCTTATATACGTACAGGCCTTGAACACATTAACAATGTTTTCAACAGCAAGGATTCTAACAGACACATAAACCAGCCATTTTTTTCATGTTAATTTCAAGCCAATCAAATGAATTTGTGTTGTTAGATTGTCCAATTAGAATGTAACATGGCATAACCTGATTTACTCTAAGCTGGTTTAATTAGACAGTGTGAATAGGGTGTAAAAATACCTTTTCAAAAATACATAAGAACCTTTTCAAATTACAGCCTCTTGGGGGTTCTTAATTATGAGGTTTAAAAGATTAAATTTCAGCCTCAAGGTTCTTATATAAACAGGTTCTTTTATGGGGGTTTCTACTGTACTGTCATGAACAGACAAATTATTAAAGCTAATAGAAAAAAAGACTGTTTTGAGTTTAATATAATATCATACCTTTTCCCATAACCTTAACAATCTGAGAGGGAAGGTCATCTGGATCAGGAGGATCTCCAATGACACCCACTGACGCATTGACTGTATCTGCTGTCTCGCTCTGAGACACAGGAGGCGAGCAAACATGTGGCTTAATTGGGGTTATTACAATCTGTTTCAGCTCTGCTAAGACACTTGGCAATTTCCCCATCTGCAAAACTTCCTAAAGGAGTAAAGAGGAAAATTTAAAAACAAGGAAACTTCATTAAGCAAGTATCGATTGCAGCCCATTGAGAGAAACGCTATGATTTTGGTGGATCTGATAACATTTAAGATAACATCAAAGAATGAAGGAAAAAGTCAAAAGACGTTGACCCTTCCTTCCATACTTCTTCTTTGAAGCAGTTTCTCATTGCACAAAGTATGTTTGGTACGATGAAGATGTAGTTTAATCAGTTTACAAAGTCCATATTCCAATAATCACTGTAAGCTCAAATGAATACAAACGCAATAAAACTTTTTAGAATGATAGATATCATCCTGAAATGACAGAAATGGCATGAAGGCAACGTTTCTGATGCCTCAATAACCAACATTCCGATAAGAACCATAAGGCATTCAGATTGCAAAAAAGGGCCATGAGGCATAAGTTCTTAATCACAAAAGCCATCTCTATTTATGACTTTTTGTCCCTTTTGTCAGATTGCTATGATGACTGATGTTTATGAAAATACAAGGATCACAAAAAAAAAGAATACACTTAAACAAACCTTTTCTAAAGTCGCCAACAATTGTGGCCTTTCTTTGAGCTTTTGCAAGCAGACTAAAATCTTGTTTGTTGCCCCAACGGTTACACCCTAAAAAAGCATTTGAGAAATGCATTAATGGTTGCAAAAGCAAAATACATCTTGACAAACAAATAAGACATGATGGAAAATACCATTCATTCATTGTTGAAAGCCCCATAAAAAACACACAAAAAAGTTTGCTTTCCAGTTAAAATGCTAAAAAATGGCAAAGGAGTCACTGGTGTAATTTTGCTGAAGCAAACTTTCATGCTGGGAAAAATCAGGGTAAAAGTAACATGGACAATTTTCTATAGATATACTTGATTATCAATTTGCTTAAAAAACTTTTGATGAACTCTTTTTAAATTTTGATTAACAATTTTTGATGAAATAGAGCCATTGAAGAATACAACTTAGCCTTTATTTTCACTTTGTCATTAATCTTTCCAATATACACATTATATATATATGTTTGTCTGAAACTTTACACTAATAGAAAGTTATCTAACCTCTATAGAAGTTAAATGTACTGCTAAGTCTGGAAAACTAAGCCAAAAATGTCCAAACTGCTATTACTTATCTGAAAGAGCAAAATGTTTCATGTTAAGCTAGATGTACCTTGCCCTTCAAGAAGTCATCTGACAATCCCAACATTTCCTCGTATGTCATTTCACTGAATATGTTACTGTATTTGTGAAGCCTGAGGCTTTTCAACCATCCATGAACATCTAAAAACAGATAAGATTACTAAAATTTCGAAGTTAGGTTTGGTACTTGCTAACTGAATTAGAAAATCAACATATATATACATAATACAGAATCTTTGGTTTCTAACCCTTACTGAAAAGAGAAAAAAGCTTATAAAAAAATCAATAACACAGCCATGCAACAGCTTTACTATGCTTCTAGAAAAGAAGAGCAGTACATCAATATCTCTACAAATATAACTAAGAGGTCATAGGGTATATATATGAATGGAAAAGCTTAATCCAGTGTCTCCTAACTGCTCTATAAAGTGATTGCTTTAGGGCCCTGAGAAAACAGAAGGGTATAGATACCTTTCATGCCTGGCTGTGCCAAAATTGTCTCATCTGGACTCCCAAATCTTCTGCTCAAAAATTCGTCATCACTGTCCAATGACTGCTGTGGAGAAACTTTTTTGTGAAGATTCTTGGGATCCACTGGAAACGATGAAGATCTTGTTACCCTTGTTTGCACATGCCCAATGTCATCATAAGAATCCAATAGCCCAATGTCACCTATTTTGTCAAGAGAGAGGCAATATAAAATACTATACTAACAATCAGAAACAAAAAAACTACTAAAGGCATAATATTGAATATTGATAAAATACAAATTCACGCACTTCTTCCAAAAGTTTTCTATTATTCTAAATGACATACATTGGATAGCTGTGTTTCCGAAATGTGAATATATCCAAAATGAAAACAAGACATGATTAAAAATTTCACCTGATGCAGGGGACCCTAATTCATCAAAAGATGTGCTTATTCCAGAGTCTTTGTGATCTAGACGCTTTCTCATCTGTGGAACCTGCTGCTGCTGAGGTTGTGTTTGTGCCTGAGTTTGAGGTCTCCATCCATTTGTTTGTCCACCATGAAGAATGTGATTGCTAGCTTGAATTCTCCAAGAGTCCTGGCCTCCTTTATTGTAGTGTGCTGATGAATCAGACAGGGTGTGGTGCAGTGCAAGATTGTGGCGTTTTTCTTTACTCTTCTCTTCTTTTTCAGTGAGATGGCTTAGCCAATGATTTAGTTTACCTTTTTCTTGATGTGTGAAGGCAGGATGGACAACTGCCAAAGAAAAGAGCTGCCTGCACTCTTCTTCATGGACTGACTTTTCTAATGAATGTGACAAAATATGGGGTAGTAGAGTAAGGTATTGCTCCTTTGCCTCATTATTTCCAGGGTGCAATAGAGGCAAGTGCATCAGCAAACTTTGCACTGCAAAGTCTTTGTTTTCTTTGTACAAACTCATCAGGAATTCTGGAGAAAAAAGCATATTTTACATAAAAAAGTATTCTGACTTTTGCAATGGCACATTTTCTAAACATTAGCCATTATATAACAGTCACTGTGCTTGTATCAAGTAAGGATCCCTGGCAGTGATGAAGTAAGGATCTAATGGGAGATAGTCATTGTAGAGTCTGCAATGGAAAAGTTTATTAAACCTACATGAAATATATATATAAATATGTATACATATATGGTAGTAGGAATATTTTGTCATTAAAGTCTGTCTGGTGAGTGCACAAGCACAAAACTCCAAGTAACAGAGAACATGTTTAATTCTTAGCCCATCTTCTACTTTATAAATACATATACATTATTATTTAAAAGGAAGTATAACACTAGGCACTCAAACAAAACATATAAAAAACTAACCAATTTTTTGGTGTCATTTCTAGACTAGAATTATTAAACTGTTCTGAAGAAACTACGGGTTGGCTTTGCTTATTTGACAACCAATTTGCTTCAACTCGAGGGAAGTCTACAAAGATTTAATTATTATATTATAATGCTTTACAAATCTTGTAATACTTTTACACTATCAAATAGATGCTGTATCTGTTGCTTTGGTAAGAAAAGAAATAATGTTAAATGGAATCAAAAGGCTGACCTTTATTGTTGGCTTCCTGTTCCAACATTTGAACATCATTGGCACTGTCTTTGAAAGTATGATCAAGAACCAATGATAAAAATCTTGCTTGAGTTGGTCCCAGCCTTCTCAGCAAAAAATAACAAGCAATTGTCTGCTCAATATCATTCCAGTTGCTAAACCATCCATTTACAACATTGACTTGATCTCTGAAAATGTGGGCAGGCTTCATGATTTCCTCACGTGGGTGTGCTTGATAATGATCAGACTAAAACAGAAAATAGTTGAGAATCCTCAAACTATGAAGAAACAAGAATGTTTCTAGCATTTGAAGCATTGGGGCTGTGTTAAAATGGGCACTCTGCTAGCATCCTGATTATAGCATAATAGCAAAAACTGAAATTATAAAAGATGATGATTATAGCATAATAGAATCTTTGTTAATTGTAATTCTAAACTGAATATGTATAATCTGTCAATTTTTTAAATTTTACAGTCTAAAAAACTTGATAATTTAAAGAAACATTAAGTTACAGACAATTAAGCTATGTAGATATTTTATATAATCTGGTTTTAAGGGCATTTCTAATTATTGTTTTTGCATCTTTAATTCATTCTGATCAAAGTTGTATAGCCTTTAAAGTAGCTTCAATGATTTGAGATTACAGGGGGAAGGCTTGGGACAAAACACTTTATGAAAATCGCATAACAATTGATAGAAACCCTTTTGTTTCATGTGAAAGTCCCTTCAAATCCTTTTGGTTTTGGTGGAGACCTCGTACACTATTTTCAACAGTGAATTGTCCCTAGCGAAAAGGGATTGCAGCGAATGACGTCATACCATGCGAGGGAACAAATTGCAGCAAGCGAATAACTGTCCAATTGGGAAAGGGAGATGATGACTAGAAAATGGTTTATCACATTAAATTGAGTATCATGATTCATTCAGGTCAGTAATTGAATGCAGAATTTCCAATGGAGGTTTAAGTCCCATGATCGACGACTGGACACGTCAAGGAAGTGTTCCGAGCGAGTCTCTTCCGATTGTTTGCACTCGAATACGCATTTCCCCTGAATACGCTTTAAAAACAATGCATTCTTCAAGGGCGTGAAAGACTTTGAATGCACGACTTTCGAAAATTTTGCAAGATAGCTGTCAGCAGAAGTCGCCCATGAACCGAATAAGCGAAGACGGACCGAAGACGGACTGAAGAAGGACCGAGGACGGACTCAGAAAATATTCCAAATGGTCAAACTATTCAAATCGCTGAACGTCTACTGTGATACCGCAATTGTACACACCTCGGGGTTGTATAAGTGCTTACAATTTTGTTATTAAAAATCGTCAACTTGTGTTGGAAAATTACTAAAAGAATAAAAAGTCAACCCAACCAAGGTTTTAAAAAGGTTTCAGAACAAATATAACTTTTCACCCGAAGAAAGGTTCCAGGTAATAGCCATGAAACGCAATTTTGAATTTCAGTGTGATTTTGAGAAAAAACATGTTGGATATATTGTATGTTCAAATAAAAACTAAAACATAACACACTGTTAAGGAAATAGATAAAGGGAATGTGCGTATGACGAACTCCTGGCAATCTGATCTTTCCTTTGTTTATTAGGAAAACAAAGCCAAATTGCTATTCAAAATTGATGTCCTAAACGACAACAAAGAAGCGACACCACTACCGTTTTTCTCGGGCTTGAATAATAAAGAAAGAAATAAAAACCTACCAACATGTCTACAAGAAAAGGCTTGAATAGGCCAACAGAATCTGCTTCTTTGTGAACGTTGAAAGGACTCCTCCTTAAATATAGTCTGGCTTCGACAAAAGCCAAAAGTTCATTCCTCCGAGAGTTTTGGACTCAGCGCTCGTCAGATATGATCCAGCAGTAATGTTCTGGTTAGCGAATCAATGAATAATATTTGTAGGTCCAAATTGATGAGCGATTCGTTTTACACCTTTCTTAGAGCTTGATTCAAGAAGAACTGCATCGTGTGGGCCTCTCGCCCACTCATTCTTCCAGCTGCTTTTGTTGAACTGTGAATCCTTCGGTTCGCGGTTGTTTAAAGGAACGGTACGTCGTATGAACCTCCAGGCTGTTTTAGGGTTTCCCCTCTTATTTAATCCACACCTTCGTAAATCGATTCGAACATTACACACAAAATGCTATGGTTGGTAGTCCAACTGCGACAAATGGAATTTACGTTTTGACTGAACATAAAAGTAAATGTTTTCTAAAATACGGAACAATGAAATACGGACTCGCCAACTTCGAATGTTTTGCTTTATTATTAATTCATCCTTTCACAGCTGACGTCAGTTGAAATTTCCCGTATCTACGACAATTGTTGTTGGTTTTAACTGCAAAATCAAAATTTCCTGGCTGTATTCAAGGCGCATGAGGGCTGTACACGTACGTTGGAACGCAAAATTTGAAAGTTGGGGCAGGGCTAACGAAAGTGAAGGACCAGGTTTTTTAACCTTTTATTGCAGCTTTGAAATTACTTGCTTGGCAAAAAAGTTGTCTTTTGTGACATGACCGGACATGACAAGTACCAAGCAAGACATGAAGTTAAGTTAAGGCAAAAACAACTTCCATTAAAGTTAATAATGCTTTGAAAGCATTGTTAACATTTGCATTTTATCCAGGGGCAGTGCTATGAGGGTGATGCCCCTCCCCCAAAGAGCCATCGGTATTATTTACTGCTTACTTTGCAAACTTGTTCGACGACAAAGTCAACCATTCACCGGACAACCCCTTGAAAATTCTCCAGGAACGCTCCTGAAGTTCGTTTTTTTCAAATTCAAGTGGCCATAAACTCAGCAAAAAGCTATTAAATTTCCGGTTCCGGATATAAAAAAATATCTATAACCTACATAGTACTTGTAAACTTTTTGAAAGGCAAAGTGCTTGTAAACTGGCTATAGAAAAATCGCCGAGAGCTTAAATTCAGCATTTCGGCAAATTTTGTTGGCAGGAGTATCACAAGTAAATATTTTCTTTGTGTTACCGAGACTTTTCATCGAAAATTACATTCACCTATGCGTATGCGATCACCGAAGGATTTCGCTGCAATTTATGACACATGACTCATTGAATTCTCAGTGGCTATCAGACACCCAGCGGCGTTTCTGGTTCCATGTTTTATGATAGCATTCATGGTTAAAGATTCCACGCCGCGTGTTGTCTCGACGAAAGCACGCTCTACAAATAGCAACGGACCAGCTGCATTCAGGGTTGAGGAAAACGAGGACCAGGTAGCAGGAATGTAGCAAGACAGCCCGTATAAACAAACAAAACTGGCAAAACCCCTACCGTAACCTTAGCACCATGATAAAAACGGTCACCATTTAGAGAATTTTTTAAGTAATAAAACAAGATGTTGATATTCATTTTTAAAAACTCGACAGTAAGAGCTTGACAAAAAATGAAAATTCTTGTTGTTAAGATGTCATTAACCGTCGAAACAAGCTCTTCTGTGCTCATTACTTTCTGAATCTGCATGATGCAACCCCTAGCTCTTTCTTTTCCAAAGCTACCCTTTGATAGGCTTGGGTACTGGGGTGCAATATGCCAGTGGCGGAAATTCAGGCTTTCATTCCGGGGGCCCAGGCCTACGATTTTCCGACAAGATAACATCATGGACCCATCATGGACCATGTCTAATTTTAAAGAAACTGCACATTTTGATAAAAATAGTTGATTTTTCAACGGGACTCTTTAGAAATCTTTGCTGACCACGCCACAATTAAGTAGCAAGAAGAACAATCCATTTATGATTTTTGATATCAAGATCGATATCTCATCTAAGGCAATTTATGATACAAGAGGTAGACCGATTACACTTTGACAAGTCGTTCATGATAACAACATGATTGTAATTGTAAAATTCATTTTATGCATTTTATCTTGTTTTCGTCAATGAGAAATACGTTTGAAAATAACTATTATTCAGAAGAATCCGATGAAAATTTTGGCCAATCTTTACGGAATTGAAATTAAAAATACAATTCATAAGCAGTTTTGATATCGGTCATATATTGTTGATTGATTATTTAGTACTGGCTAATATTTCATCAGCTTTGCTATGTTCAAATTTTGCAAAAAGGGCACAGAGAGGTAACAGCGGCCCCTGGGGTAAAAAAGGAAAATGCAGATTACCTGCGAGCAAAACGAGCAGAAAATTTGGCAATTACACCCTTAAGATTAGCTTAAAAGTCCTTTTTAGAACGATTTCTTGGAGTAATTTCGACACGTTAAACGGTTCTCAATTATCCGACGAAAGCCCGATTTTTCAATGACATCGCTGATTGGGGGGGGGGGGGTTTGTCTAAATAAGCCCTTACACTTAATAGAGAAAGGGGCGAGACAGCTTATGCGGAAACTATTCAATGAAACACTTGACACACGAATAGCACACGAATAGCAAACAATCTATGCGAGTATTGGCTGCAAATTAATGGAACCGGCTTTTTAGTTCTTGATGCTTGCAGTTCTAAAAATTTTTCAAATCGAAAAGTTTCTTAGAGACTTCGTTTTTAGTAGTATAAGTTCTTTAAATATTTCGGCCTTCTACATGTAGGTTCCTTATAAAGTGGTTCCTTATAACAAAAAAAGCGTGTATTGGACATCATATGTGATCAGAATAAATTTCAAAATTTAGAAAATTCAACAAACACGAACCTCTTTAACAGAAGGCAACTTGACGTGAAAATATACATCTGGCAACATTGTTCCTCGATGTAACTGCAAAAGAATGTAGAATAATGTTTGGAAGTGACTGATGAATGAACCGAAAATTCTCTTTCAATCAATGAGGGAAATTATGTCACCGCAATCAGGGGCGTCACTTCATACTTTTTGTTGGGGGAGGCGGTGGCTGCATGTTTGCCCTGCAGAAAAAATTTGCCCTGGCAAAAGTTGGAAGTGCTGGGAACTGCCCTCAGTTCCCGTAACACTAAAATACTTCTTAAGGAAAGTTGTTCCCGCTTAGGTCCTTGCTCAGTGTGTCCACAAGTTCACCGACGTGTTTGCTTACCCTTGGGGAGTGAGGCAGCCCCCCATCCTGGATTCAAAGAGCATGCGCTCATTTTTTACAACACATTTCGATATACACCCTAGCATTTCACAAGATGAGGGTATCAAAGCTTCCCTCAGCGCCATAAAAAATCATTGTGGGGAAGCTACCCTGCTACAAATTAAGAACAACCTGAGGCGGAGATTCTGTAAAATGTAACTTTGAACAGTGTTTCTTCTCAAAAACGAGGAGTTTTTTGCCATTTTGGGATACCTTTTCGGTGAATATTCAAACATGGCGGAAAATGAAGGTTTTCTCACGCACATTGTTAGCAAATGAGACCTGGACACCTCCCTAGAGCGAAAAGATAGCAATCGCACTGCTTATACCCTATGAATTTAAGAACAAATTAAGAGCAATTCAGCCTCAGATTTTCGAAAAATTTAAGAACAACCAGCCTGAACCTCAATTTACTGACTCTTATAAAGAAGAGTGTAATGGTGAAATTTATTAACCTCCCTTAAGGCACCGCAATGGGGACACTCTTTGCCCCAAATTATGCAACATATTCATGACAACAATAGAACAACACATCTTGAGAAATGCCCCGATGGGGCGTAGTCGAATATTTTGGAAATGATTTTTCGATGACATAATCTTCATCTGGCAAAAACAAGCTTGAAAACCTACAGGAATTTATACAATACACCCTATATCATCCACAAAAGATAGATATAAAACCGTATATAGTGGACGCCCTTCTTAAAGTCACGCTTCTGGTTACAGTCAAAGGACCCAAATATGCAAAACAATTCATCAAATTTTGACCCAAATAGCCCCGTTTACAGTGTCTTAGTTTTCTGGCAAGCGGTGCTTGTCTTTTTAGTATGGTCTTTAAATAAGACAAGGTTTTTAAATAAGATTAGTTTTTTAAATAGAAATCTAGACCTCCTCAAGTGACGCCCCTGACCGCAATGCTGAATGCAAGTGCAAATCGTCTGTCAAATTTTGTTCAGTAGCAAGAGTTGTTACAAAGAGGAGCGAATGTGCACTCTTTTTTAAGAACAAGTAAATTGAAGTTCAGTCTGGCTGATTTCTTAATTTGTTCTTAAATGATAAGCGCGTAAGCAGTGCTAGCTATTGCGTTCTACGGAGTACGGAGGTGAGGCCTCGTTTGCCATTCTTTATTTGCCGAAAAATTTGAAAATTCACTGAAAATGCCCCTAGATGGCAGAAAACTCCTCGTTTTTGAGATAAAACATTGTTCAAAACAACAACATTAGCTCATACCTAAGCTTGTTTTAAATTTGTTATAAATTTTTTTACTAATTTTGAGCGCATTTAACTTTTAGCGGTAGACGGCTTTGCCTTTTTGGTATGAAATATCTGACATGCAGGGTTGTATAATCAATATAAAAGCATGTTTAGCCCGGGGGCCTTAACGTAACCGCTAGTAGCAATGAGAATATCCGAGCAAAAACTACAGACTGGCCTGAAGCGATCCTTGCCGCACTTCAAACTGGCCTCTTGTGCAATTTGCATTCAATTCAATGATATATATCAGTGTTTCATTTTGTGTCCTTCAACAGTGCAGAATCCACTTCATATCTATTAAAGGTGCTATGGCAACCTTAATAAACAGTTTCTAACCGACAAAAAGCTGCCGATTTGAAAATACTCTGCACTGCAATACAAAGGAAACAGGCCATAGTCTCAAGTGGGAGAATATTTTCCTTGAAAAAATAATGAACGTGGGCGAAATGCAGCTCTCTTAAACAACGTGTTTTTAGCATTTGCGGACAGGTTTGCATAAATTACAAAAAATAAAAGGATAGCAATATAAGAATATTTCTTCAATTTCATGTCATTATGTATGATTGCAGGAGCTGAATGGGAAGTATCTTTTCAACGATCTGACCAACTAGCTCATAACGAAGTACTCAGGAAAAAGAGCAGATGATCCTAAATTTTTGAGCAAAATGCGGTACTATTCAGTTTAGGTCGGAAAATTCAATAGTATCGCTGTTAATATTTGTTTAACCTCAATTCTAGTAAAAATTTGTCCAGTGAAAAGTTACCGCTGATCGACTTCTTCATATTACCGCTGCCCACCTCATTGCCGCTGCCCCATATTACGGCGCTCTGCACCACCCTGGCTCCATAGTTGTGCGGACACTGCGCGATAGGGGCACCGGCAGGTGTGAGCACAAAGGCGAGATTTTAGCACATACTGGTGAAAGAGGGGTCGTAAAATCAAAATGGATGCAAATCTAAACGAAAGATTCACTTCAAGGAAAACAATTCCATGGATATGTCCACACATGCTAAAAATTGGCTGCAGAGACTTTTGATGATAAATTTTTAAAGTTTCTTATTCGTAGCTTTAAATTCGAGATATGCAGATAAGCAGGTGTTTCGGCCCCCTGGCTTCTATACCACTGCACAGGACATTTGCCGTATGTACAGGACAGTTGAAGAATTTGTGAACCTAATCGTAATGTTGCCTTATTCTTTTGCCAAGTTACGAAGCAAAAGCAGTTTTATAAGTTCTAATTACGAGATAAAACGAATGAAAAAAAACGGAATCTCTAGGTATTATTGTGGACGAGAATCTCAACTGGAAGAAACACTTAAAATCGCGCTTGAAATCTTTGAAAGGAAAAGTAGCAAGTGATCTGTCTGCGATGAAAAAACTGAAGCACATTCTTTCACAACCTACAATATGTGAGGTTTATTATGCACATACCACGTAGCTGTAGATGTCAGCTAGGGTGGGCAAACTCCAGTAAGAATCATACCTGAGGGGAAGCAGGCTTTAAAACAAGAGGATGATGGAATTATAATCATGCCGGCTTTTCAAAATATCATTTGGAAAAAGTGTAGCCAGAGGGGGCAAGTTGTTGTCAAAATTTTCATTTGGGGGCACAGCCCCCCGTGCCCCCTGCAGCTGCTTGGCTGTCATGCGCTAGTTAAAAGTCACCTCTGATGCGGGAATGTCGTCTGGGGTAGCCTGTCAAACACGAAGCTGCAAACGTTTCAGCGTCTACAGGATGGGGCATTCTCAATTATTGAAAATGCCAAACGAAAGAACCCCTGGAACAGTGATTGGCTAAGCGTTGATCAGATCATCTCTTCTGATAGATCTATCATAACACACAAAATAGTCAATAAACAGTGCCCGAGATCCTCTGGAACAAGTATAATCAGAGGATTGAAATTTCTAAAGAAACAATAGAAATCTCGACATCCCAAAATTTTCTGATTCAGAGTACAAAAAAGGATTCCACCACTCTGGGCTTAAAGCTTGGAACGAAATACCCATAGAACTAAGGGAGACCCCCTCGCTCTATCAGTTCAAACGAAAATTAAAAAAAAAACAGTTGAAGAGCTCAGGAAACCAAAAATAAAACATGACTCCCTGAAAGATCAGACGTCTTATTTAATTCACTAAAATTATTAAATAATTTTTAAATTTTTGTCTTCCATTATTAGTTTTTCAATTTATCATCTTAGGTTTCTGATGGGATATCAGGTTGAAATGAGAATTTAATTAAAAAAATAAAGTTACACGTGCACCAAAAAGCTGGTATATTGAAACAATTTACGTATCGGTCAGTTTTGCTTAAATTATCATCTAGAAATCTTACTCTAGTTATTTTTCAGCTTTTGTAGCAAATGACAGCTGATGCGTCTGAGGCGTGTTTATTGGGGTTGCCTCGGGGTATATTTGTTGTTCTCTGTAAAAGGTGAGTTCAATTATGTTACACTCTTTTTTTATATAAACACGAGCCTCAAAATTGGTCAAAAGTTAAGAACATATTAAGAACAAGCTGAAGCTGAGCTACTGTAAAATGAAATTTTGAACAACGTTTTATCTCAAAAACGAGGAGTTATTTGCCATATGTGGGTGCTTTTTCGGTGAATATTCAAACATGGCGGCAAATAAAGGTTGTCTCACGCACTTTGTTGGAAAAAGAGACCTGAACACCTCCCCAGAACGAGAAGCTAGAAGTCGCACTGCTTATACCCTATAAATTTAAGAACAAATTAAGAACAATCTAGCCTCAGGTTTTCGAAAAAATTAAGAACAATCAGCCTGAACTCAAATTTACTGGTTCTTATAAAAAAAGAGTGTAGATGGTTGGAATTTTTAGAGCACAAATATATATCGAAAACTCCAGCCTCAATATCAAGAATTTCTCCATCCTTGGGTCCTTGTAGCTGTTTGAAGGGAAATCGTGTAGAGAGATCATCAAAGGGTCTCGTGACGTTTGGATGACAAATTAGGTCACAGGTTAGGTCATGTCATATCTAAGTCTTGGCATCTATGGCAACATCTTATGTTGATATCAGCAATTCACCATGTTGAGGGGGAGCGGTGGCTTTAAAATGGTAAGAAACCAGAGGTGCTCCCCCGGAACAAGTTTTGTTCATTGGTGCCCTGCAAGTGATCCCATTGCCTGAGTTGACCTTTCCTTCATGCAGAATACAGCACGCACAACAGCGAATAGCGGGGACTTTTCCATCTGAAATTCCGCACTACACTCTTTTGCAAGACAAGTTAAAAAAAGGGCGCATAAGCAATGATTTAGCTATTTATTAACGTTTCTGGCACTTATTCAGGAAGCTAAAGATCGAAAGAAGTTGATAAAGTTGCTTTTTCCAAAGATTTCTGACTGAAATGTACGGGCCTTTTCATTTTACTACGCAGCGAAGAAATTTACGATATGAAGATCTTTACAAAATCAATGACTTGAACTGAGCTAAAATTACTAACAAAAAGCACGCAAAAATACATTGCTAAGAAATTTTAGCAAATGGTCAGGACCATCACTGAAGCCCCATAGACTGTTAAATCTGGCCTTTGTGGTGCTACGCTTGTGTATTGCAGTAAAATTTAGACAAAAAATCTAATTATTTTTCTCTTTAACTCTGAGTCTTTCATTTGCAGGTAAAATTTACCATTGTCAGAAAAAAAATCGTCTTAGACAATAAGCCAAAATGTTAGCATCATTTAATATCATGGGGATGTAGAAACGGTGGGTTAAATGAACTTGCTTCGTACCAGGGGGGCTCGGGGGCATCCTCCTCCTGAAAAATTTCAAATTCAAGACTTTTTCTATAGCGCTGATGTCCTCATGTTCTCAATCTGGTTTTGAAAGTTTAATCCATTTTGAACGAAAGAGACAGGTGTATAACGAGACTACATAAATGGGGGCTTTTGGGGGTGCTGCTTATGTGATATCAAGCAAACGCATTTATCAAAACTCCTTAAATGTATCGTTAACATTCTCGATTTTCCGACAGGACGCCAATTTTGTTGTATTTGCTTAGGTAGTAGATAAAATTCGAATTCCTTTTAATTTTCAGAAAAATTACCCAATGGTTTTCACTACAACCTACCTTCACTACCTACACAACCAACCGACCGACCTAAAATATAAAAACACCTAAAAAATAAATGGCCTAAGTATCGATGATGGATCAAAGTTTACACAGCTTGCGTTATGAAAGCAAATTCGAACGAGGAATTATCCTTTGACTGTAAACTGTGTTTTGCGCGTTTTTTATTTTTGACATACAGAAGCTAGACGGTTTTCTTAAATCCATGTTAATTGGCCTAAAAAACCTAGATTGAAATTTATGCTAAAACTGTTCACTTCCATGTCATCATTTTCAAAGTTGAAGTTCGTCTCTTGCTCATCTAAAAATTATTGCATTTCAAGACATGTTCATGGACTGTCTTGGGTCGCCTGGCCGTGACATGCTGTACACAGGTCCTTCGCAGTGATCACCTTGAGAAAACTGCCGATCAAATGGCGAGAGTGCAAGTTCACCTTTAAATACAAACTGAGGACTTTTCTCGTACTTTCTGAACGCCACAGCCCTCTTACATCGATGTAAATTCCCCATTATTGTGAATGATCAAAAAAGTGAAACAGGAAAAGTTGGATGCAGGGATTTCAGTCGCAGTCTTGCAATTCCGGGTAAGCGCATTCAAGGAAAAAAGAAATATTCCGCGTCAATGGCACCAGACGCTGCAGGGAAGTTTACCCATGTAAGCATGCTGCTAGTACATGATAAAAAGTCGGATATGAGTTAGGTTTTATGTTCTATGTTTTCGTGATATTAGTTGATCGAGTCAAAAGGATTAACGTGCATTTTTGAAAGTTTCCGATTCAAACCGATAAAGCACGTGCATTACACACTTAATTTTCAATTCTTTTAAAATTATTACTTTAACCCCTTCCTAAAATTTGATCAGCGATACTCTATGCTTTGTAGGGATTGGCACATCTTGACCTTTATTCTGGAACTACATGAATGGAATCTGAGAACAATTAGATCTATCAGATGTGGCTAAAAAGTAATGAAGTTGCAAAAGGGGCGGGTAGCGCTTGAAAGGGGCTAGGAACAGGGGATGGAAAGGGGAGCAGCATAACCCAGTTTTGAAATCAAGTGCCTATCCTAGAAATATAAAGGGATGTTGTGACTTATAGAAATAAAACTTTTCGGACTACAAACTGACGGCTGGTGGAGAGTAGGAGATTTTCTCTCTCTCTCTGCTGTACATCCTGCCCCAACAGCAACGATCATCGCGACACATTTATTTGTCAACCAGAAGGTTATAAAGAGCAGTGTCCCCGGGGGTAAGTGTATCACACTGTCTTACCTGGTTTAGATGACACAAACATTTAAGCTTATATTACCCAAAATGTTTGGCTAATTTTGAATTGCATCCTGGTATCTTGCAATTAATTGATTTCGGTGAGAAATAAAATCTTCGCTTCATTGTAAAAAAATTGACGTGAAAGAAAGCTGTGAAGTCAAGACACTCATTTTTCTGCATAACTAGGAGGCGAAATCTTTGTTGGAAATGGATGATTTTGCCTTTAGCGCCCCCTCCCCCACCCCACACCCTACTTTCCTACTTGCATTGAAGCCCCTGACAGAGCTTTGCAAAACTTCATACCTTCTACGGCATGTATCATAACTTTCTGCATTGACATAGCATTATGGCATAACGAAGTATCCAACGCTGTAATTGAGCTAAACTTGCGGGCAATGTATGCAGGGTTGGCAATGTCTAGATTGTCGATCTCGTGCCGGAAAAAATATCTTAAAAGGAAGTAAACACGTTTCAAAAAGATAAAACGTTAAGTTCATAATATTTTACTGAAAAAAGTTTGAACAACTTACTCTTTGCAAATTAATGCTCGATGCACGATCAAGCTGCTCCTTTCAGCAACCTCGTATTTGCATGTCATACATGCATTTTCAACTTGATGTTTCGAACAACGTACGCGACTTCCGCAGACTTGTAAACAGAAATCTAGGCCTTATGAGATTTGAATGAGCTTCTTTTGCATTCAGCATACGTTTGCACTCAAGGGAAGAAAGTGAAATTTCTGTTGGTTTTGAATATCATCATTGTGAGTGGGCAGAGGCGTTCGGCTCCTTCGCTTTGCGTGCATGAGATCCTTCTGCGTGGGCATGTTGTTGATCTTTGAATGTGTACGACTGTTGTCAGGGGGTAACCTCGAGCCCGGTGCTAAAACGCGATTTTTTTATTCTCATTGAAAGCCAGCCAGTTCTCTTGTGAAAACAATGATTATTAAACGAATGCAAATTTAGCACCCAATCCAATCGGTATCTTCGGCTTTGCATGATTCTGAGACATCGGAAATAAATTGTGGGATGGAGAAGAAAAGAAAAGACTTTTCGCAAGTTTGCCTTTGGATAACTCAAATTTGCTTTGTTTTTTGTTGGTAATCTATTCAAACAGAGTCTGTTGTTGAGACAAGAAAATCATACATCAAGAAAAGGCTTCTTGGCTGGCTACAATGCCTGCCAAAAGTACTCGGAACACCCAGCAATTTACGCTGTATTTGATATCTTTCATTCCTTTCATGAAAAGAAAATTACTACTTCCGCCCCTTTCCCCCTAAAACAATTTTGATGATTTAGAGAAATATCATAGAAGAAGCGCAAAAGAAAGTGCTTCCTAAAATCCTAACCCATTTGATAGTAAACCAACATTGTTCTGTAGGGGAGAGGGGGATGATTGATTTTGACCTGGGAAATTGACGTCAGTATTCCAAGACTTTTGGCAGGCATTGTACCTTTATATTATGATAGATATACTTCTTGCACACCCCGTTTTTGAAAGTCAAGAAGCTCTTCTATAGAAAATCTGAAGTTTCTTACAATTCTATAAAAAAAATTTTGATCTGGTTTTAAAAGTTCTGTAAAATCTCTTTATAATGCATAATCTTATTGCACACAACACACAACACACGCGCGCACACACAGTATAGGGGCATCATATGCCCACCCTCATAGCAGACGCTGCTATAGGCATAAGATGCACATGCGCAGACCATTAAATTACACAAGCTTTGCAAACCATTTCCCTCTTAATGCACTAAATTAGACTACACTTACGTGACAAAAGTATTAGGACGATGAATAGCAAAATGTCAGCTCCAAAACTAGCATTCTAACATTGATTGAACAAATCTTGCTGTTTTGGCAGGATTCTAGAAATGGCGTCAGCACAATGCGATTCCTAACAAATTCAATTTATTTCCTACCTTTCTATGATAGAAAAGTAACAAAATGTCGGAGAGAAATGGAAATATCAACTTTTTAGTTTCAATGCCGAAAACACAAAAACGACCAGAAAGAGTACAAGAAGCAATAAAATTTTTAGGCCTAGCGGGTCATTTGTTTGCTGGAACTGCAAGAAAGTTTGGTTGCAGCAAGTCTACAACACATGTTATTTACGAGGACAATAAGTTAACAATGCCGATTAAAATTAAAAGAATGGTAGGCCAGGGCAGGCCGACTATTGGTTGGGCCTAATGGCATATGCAAGCTGGCGTTGTTTGCGAAGTCAATCAATGCTGAATATTTTGTCGAATTATTTGTGGAAAGTCCCCAGGCAAGTACAGAACAAGTAAAGATTCTTTGCAAAGACCATTTATTTTTAAGCAGGACAATAAACCTAGTTATGTTGCAATTGTGACAAAAAATTTCAAAAATAATAACGTCATGGTCTTTCAACAACCCCGCTAAAGTCGAAGCCTTGATATAATTGAAAACAACTAGGTTTTGTGAAAAAATCCAAGAAATGGAATCTTCTAAGACCAAAAATAAACTCTTTTAGAATTTTCTTGAGATTTCGTACTGTATCCGAAGATATTTCGTTGCAAAATTAATTCAGTGAGTTCCAATGCCAATGGCGGCTGCCAGATTCCTGGAGGACATCCGATAACATATAAGATAAATATAAGATAAAGCAGGATAAAGCATATAAGATAAACATATAAGATAAAGCAAATTGTGCTTACCGAAGAAAGTCTATTTATACAATTTATTAAATATATCTTTATTATTACAATTGGGGTTAAATTGCAATTGAAAATCTCAACTAGCAATCTCGTTATGTTCCACTCGTATATGATCGCTCGAAGGACCTCTGATATCATTAAACGACCTAAAGGAGTGTGTAATAATGACAATGAATGTATGTAAATTGTACCAGGAAAAAAATTGATTAAAAAAATAACGACGTTTTGAGCATAGCCCGTTATCAAGTAAAATTGAAAAGCGATGATAGAACTAAAAAACGTTAAAGGAATATGGGATTCGACAAATGCAAAAGAACAACGGATATAAGAGCATGGAAAAGAAATATATAAAAAGAGCTGAAAATTATTTTATTTGTATACATACATATACACAAATACAGAATTTATGTATATGCATATATACACATACTAATATGAAAAAAAGAAAAAACAAAGAAAATGGAGGGGGTGTTATTGAAGATACGTAAACTGTTTATTAAGTCCAGAGGGATATAAAGTTCCAAGTTCCAAGTCCAGTGTCTTTCTCTTTGCACTGTCCGTTGGAGCAAACAAGAGGCCAAGAACTGACATGCCATCTTCTGTGTGATTCGCCAGGTTGAAATGTTTGGACATGTTGCTATCAGGATTACTGTCGTGTTTGTTATTGAGGTGGATCTTGTTCCTATCATTACTTAAATGCTCACCAAACCTGTTAGAAGGAGGGTGCCTCGCTAAAGGTCCAGTGACAAAAAGCAGAGAAGCATGGCAACCGATCTAATTATCTGAATCTATCCTATACAGTTCAATACCAGCAACTGCAGTGTGTATTCAGCTTGATTGAATGAAATTTACCCCTATAAAAAACACAATATAAAGCTTACTCGAGCACTGCTACAATAAACACAAACTCCACAATTGTGCAATCTGTGCCCAAAAAACAAAAGCCCAAGAGACACCTAAAAGGCGTACCCTGTCACATATTAAACGTGACTTAAGCAACAAGCGTGCAAGTGTGCATTGGCCTTGGGTATATAAATTTTGTCTTAGCACAGTTTCATTCTCACACGTTGCACGACAACTCAAAGTTGGACTTTCGAGCGGAAAGGTTTTTCCTTCGCGACCCTGCCCTCCCAACCCATGTCTAGACATTTTCAGCAGTTTTTATTTACATGCATGTTGACTTTCTACTTCTTTTTTTCGTGCATTAGTTAATGGCCGTATGGCTTGCGACTTTTTGCATGAACAAGGTGGTGCTAGTCGGCGGAAGAAGGCCATTGTTCTTCTTCTCAACCCCCTCAAAAACGGTTGGGGTTTTATTTATGGTTTATTTATGGCCGTCCTTGCGATTGGCGCACCGACAGCCCAAAAATAAATGGTTCAAATGATGAGAGAACACCACCTACAGTTTTATGATTGACAATGGTAAAACATTCTGAGGACCATCTTACCCTTATTTGCTAATGTTTTTTGTTTAGTAACCTGGAACAAATATTAACTGTGTAAAATGTCGCACTCCTTACAGGTCATCCATTGCGCTTGTCCACTTTAGTAGCACACAATATCCAGAAAAACCCTCAACCTTTCTTAAAATGACATTATACCCATACTCAATAATTTGCCTTACTCAATAGAAGAATTTCAGTAGAGGCATCTAAGGTCGTTGCTTTTTGTCCGTAAAGGAAGAATTCGTGCAAAAATATATAGCAAATCTGAAAATTTTAACTGTATGAATTTGATGAAATTTAAGGTTATAAAACCAAACCTACAAATCTAAATCTACAACCGAAAACATCGTCTCCCCGATAACAGGATCAATGCTGAACAAAGATATTTCTAGACGCAATCATTGAATTCAAGGTCCTTCTAATCTGCGTTATCCGGGCCTGCTTCGATGCTTTCCTCTCAATTTATATGTTCTTGTGTTGGGTTGGAAGCACTTGTCAATTATTTTGCTACATTGCTCTGCAGAGTGAGTTGAAGAGAATCTAGGTATAGCGGCCAGGTCTGGAAAGAAATCAGTCTGAGACATGGTAGGCTCCAGGAAAACCTCTCGGCAATGCCCTCAAAGGTATCGGAAAACATGGTCAAAGCCTTTTCAGATGTATACATAGTGTAGTTATACAATTTACATGTCCTTCTTATAACGAAGTCTTCTTACCTTCCATACACAAAACAAACATTCTCCAAGCACATTTACAAATTTTCTAGTCTGGCAGATGGTTATGGCCAAAAATGTAATTTTTGTACCTGATTTGGCGGTATGCCAAGTTGAAAATGGCATCTATTCGACCAAAATATCTTGATTCAGCCATGCTTCGGCTGTTGAGCTTTCTATTGTGCTGCAAGCATGTGTAATTGGCTACTTTATGCATATTAGGCGAACAGAAAACCAACTTTCATACTGGATGAGGACTGACAATTCAAATCATTGGTAATTTTTGGCGACAGCGCTTCTCAAGCCACCACCCATCCCTTCGCCAAACCAATATAGGGGCAATAGCTTTGGCATATTTATGTCGATAAACTGTTATATGAATTTCTTTGCGTTTGAATACAAAGAGGTCATATACACCCAACGTCACCCCCAGCTATCGGCCAGTAGCCAACTTTAATTGGAGAAGACGCGGGCTTATAAAGTAGGCAGTTTTGCTAGCAGAGAACATAAAGATTGCAATGAAGAAATCAAGAGGAGAAAGAGTTAGGCAACTGTGTTGCTGCTATTTTTCTGTCCACTATCATATTTATTTCAAATAAATTTTCGAAAGATCTGCAGGGTATTATAAAAGCAAATCAAATTAGATTTTGAATGTGTTTTGTAGAATACAAACAAAGCGACAACAATTTCTCTACCTAGGTGCACAGCCATGTAATGTGACCAGAAGTTTTCAGTGATTCAAAATAAAGCTCTATAACTAGTTCCTCGTAAAAACCTATCTTAGCCCTTTTTGAAATCTGTCGAGGACCTATTTTACCACCCTCGAGTAGCTGCCTAGGTTTATCACTAATAGCTTTTCATTAAAAATTTGAAAAGAAATGTAAAACAATTAGCTTTAGTTTTAAAGCTAGAAGTTTGAAAATGGCCCTCTTTCTTTGCGTATATGGTCGTATGTTGGTTCATATACGGTTCAACTTTCGCAGTTGATGATAAGGCCTGGGAAGAAGTTGTCATGGATTGTCAAAAATGGTATTCCTAATTTTAAGGTGCAGTGATGACCAATTTGTGAAGTGATAAAGTGGTTTGTGCAGTGATAAACAGGAAAACCGCGCAGTGATAAAAGTACAAAAAAGAAATTTGATAGCTTGAAATATCCAGGGCACAAAGAGAGGAGGCAGGGGACAAATTATCCAATGCCTCAAAGGGTTAAAGGACTCACAAGATGATGAAATTCATTTTAAGACTGGAATTAACCAAACGTAACAATTTATGCATACAAAATCTTTAACGGAGCACAAGGACATTACTGCAAAAATAGTTCTAAAATTTATTTGAAGGTAAAAAGATGAGGATGCCTCGTCTTTGCATTTTACCCTGAGGCTTGCAAAACCTCTCGGCAACGCTGAATATACCTCATGAACAATGACCCTGTATCCAGATCATGAATCCAGATACGATTGCACAAAGATTAGCTGAACTTTCCATCGAATTTTGCTAAAAATGAGTGGTTTCGAGTGTATTTTCCAGTGAAGAAGACATTGAAGCTGATGAGAAATAGAAAGGACCTTTCAAGTCATCAAAAAGTGTATTTCAAAAGGCCAAGTTATTTTCACTCTTTACTGTTTCTCATGCCAAGAACATTTTAGACTATGTTTTCGAAACTTCAAACGATCCGATACAACCAAAATTCATAAATGAGTTCAAAGTTTTTAGGCTCATTTGCTCGAAAGCTCATGGAGTGAATGCAAAATTTAATTGCAACTGTGAAGGCATTAAAAGCTGGAAGCACTGAGAAGAAACAAAGAAGACTAATGTTTGACACTTATCTTATGGCGCCTATGCCAATTTTTAGGCTAAGAAGAAATGATGCATGATTTCGCAACATATTGCGCAAAGTTATCAAGAAATACGCTCAAAATGAATGCCCAGAGCGTGATGGTAAACTCAAGCCCACAAGTTATGGTGACATGTTCGTATCACAAGAAAGGTTGCCTAAAACTTGGATCAACCAGTTCTGTAAGGTGCTGAAGACATCTATTTTGCACTAAAGGAAAAGGTGTTCAGGCGTCTATTTTTACAAAAAAGAACGAGCCTCGATGCCGGGAGGAGGCTATGAAGAAAGACCTTTGTTTTGTCTTTTTTTGACAATGACTCTCTGTGTTGGCGCCTTTTGATGCATAGCTTGGATAGCGCATGCGGATATCATCAGATCGTTCAACCCAGGTTACGTTTACACTGCATTTCGAAGATCTTATCCGGGGGTCGAACTAGGTTCAACCCACCTCCAGAGTAGGATTGGCCGAACCTAGGTCCAACCCAGGTTAGCTGAGCTAACACTACAAAATTTCTAACCCAGATTAAGGTCAACGCAGCTTCAACCCAAGTTAAAAGTTGTAGCGTAAAGATGGCTTTAATCAATATCAATCGATATTCTACTGCAAAGCAACGAAATGAACAAAAACGGTATGACGTAATTTCAATTGAATAATCACAGGGAAACGGGGTGGTGGGCTATGTGTATGGTCACGTGTCACACTGAAAGATACTCGAAGCAAAGTAAAGCATTTGTAAGGCTGCTGGTATCCATTATGTTCGAAAATTGTTTTCATGAATAATAAAGGAATCCCTAGCCTACTTGAAGATGAGTGACAATGGAATCAATGACTGCAATTTTCCATTTGATTCTAATGTAATGTAGTGATCAACAAGAACTAGAAGCAGATTTACGTGGAAGCTTCAAATAGTTTATTGAAAACGAAACGAAACAAAACGAAATGATGCAAAATACAATCCTTTGTTGTTCAGAGTTGCATCTAAAATGTCAGTGTCACCTTGAAAACATTTAGATAAAGCTGGCCAGATGCTCGTGCACGAGTTGTACGCAAAATTGTATGGAGCAGATGATATGTGAATGCAAATTCTACCAGCTAATGCACATGATATGGGAGAGATACACTTGATACATACTTTTGCATTTTGCGTTTTTGCAAAAAAATAAGAGGCTCTTATACCTTAACAAATTTCGAAAGTAAAAAATAAATCCACAGTTTAGGGATTGCAGCTGTGATATGTAAGATATTTAGGAACTTCATATTTTTTATAGATAATTCATCCACTAAATTGAGAGCCAACTCAATTATAAATTTATTTCATTTGATTTATCATAAAAAGTGTCGGAGTTCGTCTATTTCTATATTAAGGTGTAAATACGACTATTCATTTCTGAATTTTTATTTGAAATTCGCTCAAATTTGCTTTGAGTAGCCATCATCCTTGCCTAAATTAAAACCGATCGATTTTGAATCACCTGCAAAGCACTCTTTGAATCTGAAAAGAAATCTCTCAGGTTTTGGCAAAAAATTGATATCAATGATCATTCACAGAAGTTGTCACTGTTGCTCTCTTGGTCTCCATAGCAATCTGATTTCAAATAAGAGGTCGAGAAATCGAACAATTCTTCTTTAGAAGGTCTGGGGCGGTGACACCTCCGAATAAGGCAATGTGCGATTCTGATTACCGACATCTTCCCACCCCCGGTGCAAAGTGCCTTTAAAACGTTGTCTATCAATCCACGGGTGCCTCTGCAAACTGTCTTTGTGATACCAGCTCCTTTATTTGGCATTTGTGAAGAAAAACGATTATTTCTCTTGCTCTGTTTACATCTATTCAAGGAACCAGCCATAAAGTACCTGCTAGAAGGGGCCAGAGGAGAAACCTAGATTCAAGGCCTCCAACAAAGGGGAGCCGAGGGTATGGTCCCCCAAATTTTTTACTAAACAAAAGAAAGTTATGGGTTCTTGGCCCCCCCCCCACTTTGTAAGGTTTTCCCTCTCAGACACTTCATCTAATAAAACCTTGTCAGGCCTCAACCCAACAAACAGATGGATGGCTTGTGGATTATACTAGCTTCGTTTAAATGCAAAACAAAGTCGACATTATTTCTTCCAAAATTCACAGGTTTCGAAATTTAAAGTCATTTATAATTTGAGCTATCATTTTAATGAATATTAGACTATCATTTGAGTGACTACTTAGCATCTGTTGGCGGTTGGAACTTTAAACGAAGCATTGCAAAAAACTTATCTGGCCTGATATTTCGTAGGATTTTATCAAGTCTCTAACAGTAAGGGTCCAAGTTTGTTAAAAACACAAAAACTTGAACCAATTCCAGGTTTGACGGATCCATTTCCAGCAAAAGCAACATTAAGTGTGGTATGCCGAAGGGGTCGTGTTTGGGACCCTTACTCTTTATACTATGCATTTTTGATTTTGAGAATTGTCTAGAAAGCACGATCTTAAATATGTATGCTGATGATACACGTGTGAATATCGCGCCAGAAATCCTGAATGAACTTCTAACAGATTTACGATAGGCGACAACTAAACAAGGTAGGTAATGATTTGCCAGATTTTGTCCTCAATAATGAAGTTATCAAAAGGGTTGACAAGACAAAATGCTTAGGGATCAACATCGTCGAAAGCCTTAATTGGAGAGAGCAGTACAAAACTATCAAAAATAAGCTGAAAGGGGGCTTGAACTCCATAAGAAAGCTGAAAACATCCTTCCGCAAAGGAAACTTTATCAAGTTTACAAAACTCTCTTTGAAAGCCATCTTCGCTATGGCAACATTGTTTGGAGTGCTCTCTCCAACACTAAACTATCCCAACTGCAACGATTACAGACAAGGGCAAAGAAGCTAATAATGAAAGCCAAGTTTAAGGGCGGACGGACTTGAAAATGGCTCACTGGAAAGTCTTTGATCTCCTTTGAACAAGGAGTCATGACATATAGGATCTTGCATGACCATGTCCTGAAAATCTTCGCCATAAGTTCATGGAAAGGTCCATGATTTCAGAGTATAGGACCAGAAACCGTGGAGATCTGCAAATTCCCAAAGTTAGGTTAGAATATGCAAACCGAAGTCTCTACTTCTCTGCTGTCAAAAACTGGAATGACTTCCCTTACACCAAGGCAATTGGGGTTGCGCGTAGCCGCCTCCTTTTCTTTTATATTTGAGTTCAATTAAAACGATAAGCTTGAGGAGATGGCCAGTTGAAGCAAAATCTCTTCTGATGATGGGTAAAAAGACACGAACGAACCTCTTTAAAGTCAGGGCAATCAGTATTATGTAAATAAAGGAAAGGCCAGGGGAGCAGGCTGTTTGATGGACTTTAATGGAATGCTTGCGGCGAAAAATTGATGAAAAATCCTTATTTTCTATATTTTAATCAGTATTAACTCTTGCTTTAAAAGGAGAGATTTGAAGTAAAAAACACACAACGCAGAACTTGTTAAAGAGGCTTTCCGCACTCCTAGAAAGCAGGGAATGTCCTTGGCTGAAAACACAATAATGATATGTGTGCATTTGCTTTGATAAGTTCATTTACTTGCTTCAAGGGCGAATAGCATAGAAGGAACGCTTTTTATTTGAGCTTTTAACCTAACTTACTTAGAATAAAAAAGTACTTGAAGACTAAAGCAGAGCTTACCCTGACTAAAATGCTCCTGAAGTTCATGGTTGCCATTATGACAAGCTTCTTGAGATGAATTTAATTTTTGACGAAAAAAGACGATCCTCTCTTGAGGGCGTGAGAATAGCCCCAGAAAAAACATTAAAAATTCAG
Source organism: Rhopilema esculentum (assembly GCF_057945365.1). Taxonomy (NCBI): domain Eukaryota; kingdom Metazoa; phylum Cnidaria; class Scyphozoa; order Rhizostomeae; family Rhizostomatidae; genus Rhopilema; species Rhopilema esculentum. Next base: position 745,589 of record NC_142824.1, on the reverse strand, counting down.
TCCCTACTTGAATATTGTGATTGTTTCAGCAACGTGAAATAAAAAGCAGGAAAATCTCTTGACCTCCAAAACATTAGTCGTCAACATACACCCGTATTGCAAGCGTCAATAGAACTCTCTCTGGGGTCAAAATGGTCGCAGCAATGATATATCGTTGGGTCGGATGAATCTTATTTCATTTATTTGGCTTTTTGGGGCAAAAGCTCTTTCTTGGCAAGGCCACCTTTCGCATGATAATTCTGTTTAAAGAAATAATAAAGCGCTTGATAGAAGAAAGGCTAGATACATTAAAGTAACGGGAAAAAATTACAGATTTTCAAAAGAATTTAATTCAAAAAATTTATTCTGAGTTAATTCAACAATTGAAGATATCGGATTTTTAGATCTCAAAAGTACAAGATGGCACGTGATATTGATTGGACAACTTTACCAGTCATGTGCTTGCGTTTTTCTGATTGACCTATTTCGACCCACAAAAGAATTGTCAGATGAAAGAGCATGAAATATTTTGTAAAATGTTTGCTTTTTCAAAGCCCTTTTCAGATTTAGATATCTTTTCTTGCTGAAAGGTTACTAATAGCTATTTTGAAATGTTGATTAAAAATTTACTGAAATATTTTTGGACTTGCATTTCAAGTCTAAAGGGCAAAGTCGAAAAAAAATCATGGAATAATTTCACCCTCTTTTGCTTTCCTGGTGAAGCCCTGTTTTTCTTTGCCCAGTGACTTACATTGTTAACGTACGTTGAGGCATGCATGCCACACATCAAGAAAGTTGATGCTCGAATTTCTAAGTAGCTTTCCTTTTTTCTAAAATTCATCAGCTTATCTGGCATACCAGAAATTTTCTAAATTCTTTGTTTTGTTGGAGATCCTAAAATTAAATGTAGAAGAAAGAATTGTATTGTCACCAACTGTGGCCGACAAGCCATGAAAGTCCACCCGGACCTCTTGATGGCTTCTTTATGCCTTCTAAGAATAAAGCTTTTTGGCCTATTTTGGTTTATCAGTGGGCGTCTTTGAAATTCAGATTATCCTAGTCATATCTCTAAAAGCCAATTATAACCACAGAAGAATAAATCTGGCCCGAGGCCAGGAATAACTTTCTAGGGGGGGGGGGGGGGGGTTGTGGCTATAATTGAAAATCTTGAAAAATTTTAGAAATATGTTATTCTAGGAATGGCCAGAAAATGCATCTAAAACAAGGGCGTAGGAAGTCTGTACAAAGAAGGGCGTAGGAAGCATTATAAAGATGGGGGGAGGACCTGTTTAAAGGGGCACCCTAACAAAGATTCCACAAATTTGAGGAGTTCATGAAATCAGTCGGCAACCATATTTATAATCGTAGGACACTTTTTCTGAGATTGTCAGCACATCATGGTTTGGCTTCTAGAGCCACCCCGGGGTATAGGCCCGTTCAAATCGACTATTCTAGAAGCAATGGTAGAAAAATGAACAGACACGAGTGTCTTTTAAACATGTTAATGTGAATACCATGCACTTAGATTTTTCAAATCAATGTATTCTGTATTCCTGGTTTTTAAATCTTGGCATGGCATGAAGAAATTAATGCACATTCTAAGGAGGTTAATTCGTTCTTGATCTGCTGACAGCAAGCCGCGAACGTGTGTTTGAGATTGTGGCTAATCTTTTTCTTCTGAAATGCTATTTGTGGCAGTGGTTGTCTTCCTGTTACATAGAAAAAATGGAGTGTGGTTAGCCATGGTCTGGTCACTCAACTCCTTGCATAGGCTTAAGGACTCATTGCTAACAGCGAGCATAGGCGCTGCGCAGCTATCCCACAATGCATTTTCAGACAGTCTTAAATCGATTATGGTCGATTCGTGGAATTGCCTGGATGAATTGCCACCGCACGCAAGGCTTACTGTTGGGAATGAGTCTTTAAGTACACCCAATGGAAGTTGTATGGCATATGGGATAAGATATAAAGAAAAAAATTCAAAAAAGGAAAAAAGGTTTAATAAAGTGTGAAAATCATAATATCCTTCTTTTCTCAATACTGAATAATGAAAATTGCGCTTAGAAAAAAACAGTTTTGTAGATATGATATATAAGCAGGGGAGTAGCTAGCGGGCGCTGTCAAGGTGTGAACCCCCCCCCCCCAATTCTTCATGTGTTTGTCGGTAAGCCTTCGGTTGGTCCATTTAATCGTTAATTGGTTGGTAAAATTGCCTAAGTGAAATAGCACTTAAATGTTTCTTAATCTATCGTGTTCATCGCAAATTCTGCTCTCCTCCCCTATCCCTCTCCTCCCTTAGTCTGAAGAGTCATGCTATGCCGCTGTATATAGAGCGGAACGAATTAAGATCAATGGCGTTAAAAGTCTTTTTGGTGTCAGAGCTTTTGATATTTTTTCGAGAATTTTCTGTGATTTGAGTCGGAGCCTGAAGCTACGGGGACAGGGAAACAATGTCCATGCAATAGCAACAAAAAAATTATTTGTTGATGTTTCACTGTGTGCCCACGTTAAAGGCCCATATTTTTCAACTTTTTTCGCTTGAAGTTTTTTTTGCTGAAAGAAATAAAAAATTCAAATCGATCTGAATTTTTCTTTTGTTTCAGCAACAAAAACTTCATGTTGCAAATGGGAATCTTAAAAAAAGCCTCGTGTCCCCGCAGCTTAAGAACATTTTTTTTATTTTAACCAATCAAATTCGTACAACTCACAACAGCAATATTTCATTAAAATGGCAAAAAGTCAACACATGCAGTAGCCTAAGCAAAATTTTTCTGACGAAGAAAAACATAAGCTTGTCAATTTTTATAAAGATAACAAAGCACTCTGGTCTTCAGAAGTAAACTTTTGGAGCAAGGAAGAGAAGGCCCAAGTCAAAGAAAAATTAACCAAACTATTTGATGGCAAATTTACGGAAGCATTCCTTGATAAATCCTTTCATGCTCTTCGTACTGCTTTCAATCGAGAGTCGAAATAATACAAGGAGAAAGAGCCAAAGAAGAAGTGGAAGTTTTTTTATCAAATTTTTTTTTTATGGAAAAAGTCGAGAAAGTCGAGAAGAAAGTACATTTTGAATTCGAGGAGAAAGAAATTCTAATTGACATTTTCCAATTCAAACTCATCCCTTTGGAACCACCACCTCACCAAGTACCGAGATCGCAATTTGAGGGACCCTCTTTATAAAAAACTGGTCGAGCTATTCGTTGGAAAGTTTTCGAAGGAAGACATAAAACGATAATGGCATAACTTGCAAACAGTTGATAAAAGAGAAAAAGTGAGAGAAGAAGGCTCAAGAGTTTCAGGTTCGGGTTTATGTGATGTGTATGTTTCTACATGAGAACTCTTTAGTCGAACGGAGTTCCTTGACGTCACAGGTGATGTGGAAACGTCTTATACATCTCTTGAAGGGTATTCTCAGCCACCAAAAAGGTTCAAGAAGCAGACAAAAACCACAGAAGAGGCCAAAAAAGATGCCAAACAGAGTTGTGGAAATCATTTGCTGCTTCTCTGAAGCCACAAGCAGCACCACAACAAAATACAGCAAAGAGTGAGTTATACGAGCGTGCAAATTTATTTGGAAAAGTTGTTGCAGATTCACTCCTGTAATATGGCCCTGAAGATTGGTCATATCTAAAAAAGAAAGTGATGGACGTGTTTTACGTCTTCGAACAGCTGAAATCAGCTAGCCGTTCAAATCACCGGGACCATTCTTTTACATGCTCGCCAATGAGTTTGATCCTTTTTCACCTTCGCCATCATCTTCTGATGCTGTGTAGGGAATCAAAGAAAGACACGTATTGTTAACTAAAAAATTCTGTTTTTCCTTTACCTTAAAAAAGAATCCAGTATTCAACTGTCGTTTTCTATTTCTATTGTCTTAATTGGTGTTGTTTATTGTCTTAATTAATTAGACATCGAGTCTCTCGTCTCTTCTGTTATCACGTCTTCATGGTCAACAAAATCCTTGGGAATATAAACCTTTCCGTAAGTAGAATCCTTTCGTAGCCAGTTATGAAGCGTGATAGCAGCAATTGGGATATTTTTAACCTTTTCTGGTCCCAGTGAGAATGGTCGTCTAAACACTCTCCAACGATTCGCTAAAATACCAAATTCATTTTCAGAAATACGCCGCATCCTGGAAGTCTGTAATTGAACACACGTTTTTCGAAGGTCAAACCTTTCTGAGGGTATGATTTCATCATAAAGTTAGAGAAAGGAAAAGCATCGTCACCTGTACATACATGTGGTACTTTTTTAAGACGACCAGGAAGTGGTGTAGTAGAATCTGGCGAATTAAGAGTGCCAGACTCTAAGGCGAATTTCAGGTGACTTTGGGACCAATTCCCACCGTCTAAATTTCTACCATTCATTCCTACATCATCGAAAAGAAACTCATACGCTGGTCCAATCATTCCCATTAAATGATAATATCACTTCCTTTGTAGATTCTATAATGCGAGCCAGAGTTCTTGGGTTGCTGCAGAACAATGTGCTTTCACCGCCTAATCCATTTGGAAAATTCCATCGGCGATAATATTTTTCCGCAATTTCCATCCATTCTTCTGTTGTTTCTGGTTTTTTGAAATGATCTTTTCCCAAAGCTTCAACGATGGCACTACACACCCCCATAACTATATAAGATATTTGATACTTTAAAGATCTGAATGATTCGCCACTTGCAAGATATGTTAATGTGATGCAAAACATTTCCTCGTGTTTTATGCATTCTCTCATGTTGGTGTCTTGCTTATGTAAGAATGGGCCTAGCAGATTGACCAGCTCATCAAAATGATTCATGTCCATCCCTACATAACCTTTAAATCCTTCTGGATCTCCTTCTTTTAATTCGAATAAGGTGTGAAAGGCCCCATCGATCTTCCTACGTAGTAACTATGGCCTTGTCCAGATAGATCGTGTGGATCGTGTTTTTATTCGTTCTTCTTCTTCGTCGAGAAGATATGCTATCATCACATTTTTACTAGCGACCGCCATTATTAAAACACTGTCTCATATTCATATTCAGATCATATTCACATGTTTTGGTTTCATTAATTTTGTTTCATGAGCTGGAACCCATGCGACACGGAAACAAATTTTCATGGGATTGCAACAGCACGTCCACCCCGAAGCTCGAGGAGGAATACTTCCTATCTTGGAGTATATATGAGAAACACTTCCTATCTTGGAGTTCTGGCACTTATTTATTTCAATCTTAGTTACATATTAAAGGCGGCATTTTGAGCAGATGATAAATTTTTTATAATCAGGTTTTTTCTATTTTAGCTCTGCAGAATAGTTAAAGAAAACTTTTCCTCCATTACAATGAACAGCAGCAGCCTGTACAGATAACTGCAAATAATCCCCCGTAAGGGTCTTTACCATTTATACGCGAGAACATCACTTCGAAACAGCAAAATGGAAGACTGCAGTAAAGGTCCCGAATAAGTCGCTTTTTTCTGGCCCTTATTTTTCATTGCAATGCTCAAAGGAAATTTTTTTGTAAAGTGTTGTAAAACAACGGCAGAATGAGAACCACTGATCTCAAAAAACAAGTCTTTCGTTTGTCTTCATTGTTGGAACTGGTGACAGAAAATATTTACGGGGTATAGAGGTTGATGTGGTTTTATCTGATAAGGATGTTAACGAAGAAATAGACAGCCAAGATCAAAAGCTAAGGTGTTTTTAGGTTAAGGGTTGACTGACTATTTACTATAATTCTTCTTTAATGTTTAGCTTTTGTTTTGGTTTGCTGCATGAATTTGCCTTTTTTTTATCTCCCAACGATTTCTACGTGCTCCAAAAATTATTCAAGATGATTGATTTTCTGCAGCACCACAAAATTAAAATCACTACACCACAAATCAGAGTTACAATTTCAGAAAACGGCAAGAATAACCCCTGATTAGCGTAATCCAATGAGTAATCTCTTTCGGACATATCAGAATAATCTCGAATTGATTAACGGAAGCGTGGTTTGGAGGACAGTTGCCGTTGTGTTGTTCTTCGTTACGTTTTTGGCGAGTTTGTTGAATTTGGTTATCAAATCGCACAATAAGCATAGTCACATTAGCGTATAAACTAGACAGCATTTTTGCCGCTCAGTGGAACAATTTTGCCGTCAAGTTAACTGAAAGTTTTTTCTCAATGGGCGGCAAGGGCTTCGATATATTGTATCAAAATGTATTCACATTGGTATACATTGCTAGTTAATCAAAATGGTTAAACTTGACCTTTTTAACGTTGAACAGACAGATTATTATGAACAATGCCAGGGGGCTAGATCAGATTTCGAAAGAGGTTTGCGTTTTAGGTAGGGGTTAGTTATGCGCAGAGACGTAGAAATCGGGATGGCACAGGGGGCCCACCTAAAGTCCCCCTTTGCAGCTTAGAGAGTTTCCTTTCTTGCCAACTGCTGACGATTGGCTTATGACAAGTGCGAGCTTGTTTGTGGAGGAATAGGCTACTAAAAAGACCTTGTTGATCAAATCTTGTTTGTAAGAAAACGAATTTGTTTTTTAGGGGGGGGAGGGGGGAGGGTGGAGGTGACAAAACTTGTGGGTATCTGTTTCTCCACCTCAATTTTGTACTGGTAGACTTTGAAAAGTCACGCCCTAAATAGGGACAGGTGGTCAATGATTTCTTGTAAACCAACCCGCTAATTGGCCTAGACTCTAGAACGTTTAAATGTATAACCCCCGTGAAAGCATGAACAGATGGTATAGAGTTATCACCGTATGCTCAAGTCTCTGTGTATAAAAAGAGTTCTCGCATCAGGTGATTTTCAGACTTGTGCAGCATTCTGCAATAAGCAAATTTTTTAATAAAAATCGAGGCTTGCATTTGTAGGTCTTTTTCACTCCTGCTCATCAATAACTAATGACAAGAACCTTGACACGCATTGTTGGCTCTAGATGTTACAAAATATGATCTGCTGAAATGTTACGCCATGACCTTGATAAATATTTGCCATTTTAACCTGACGTTTTAAAACATTGAAATAAAAAACTGGAAAGATGAATATATAAAACTTCTAGGCCACTAGAACAGCGGCTAAATTCAGCAATCAGTCACTTTTCTGTTCTGTTTGAAATCCGTTCAAGATTCCAGCAATGATGAATTGAAATCCAGAAAAAAAACACGACATATCCCACTATCAAAGAAGGCAAAAGCCACAGAAAACTCTTGATTGCTGGCAAAAGCTTGTGTCATTCCTCTGAAGACAGCAATAGTTTTTTTTAAACTAGTGGTTGTGGTTCACCTTAATCCAACATTATTTGTTGTTTGGGAGGAAGTTTGCAATCAAATCTTACTTAAAACTCACCACTAAGCTTATCCAGTTCTTCAAACCAGCGAGCTGACTCCTTTAAAAAATACAGAATATATCTTATCAAGAAGAGAAGGGCAAATAGCTTGGTTCTTAGGGCCGGATTAAGGACAAATGAGGCCCTGTGCTGGTTAAGGTCCCTAATTTCTCCCCTGAATAGGTCCAGCATGCATACACAGTCATTTCACCATATATACGTAGAAAGTTGAAAGTAGTTAATTAAAAGATTACATATTTCCTGATAAAACATAATCATCAATATAAGCAAAATTCAGTAAGATCAGGTAAAAGATATAAGTAAAAGATCAGGGCTCAGATTAGGAGAATAATTTTTTGAATTTTAGGAATATTGTATAGGCTATAGGTTGAACATGTGTACGAAAACAAGTTACTGTTACTCTTACTCCAGAAAACTGTTACTCAAAAACTTACCAAAAATTCGTTGTATTCGCTATATTCTTTAAGTTTAAATATATCAATTTGATTTCAAGTCACAATTATGTGCAAAAGCTTTTTTAACTGAAAAAATATAATTTGAGGCAAATTAGCGGATTTTGGAATCTCCATTTAAAAGGAAGATTGAGCCCCTAGACCGATGGGGCTTTGTGCTTAAGCACCATGGTAAATCCATAGCACATAACAAGCTATTTTCCCACCCCTCATTCAAAATTCAAGGACACCTTGGATAGAAGCAAAAGATATTTCAGGTAATTGAAGATCATCCAAAAACAACATTGTTTTTCCTGGTGTAAAGCTGCTCAAGCTTCCCCAGAAAATAGAACGAGCGGCGGCTTAAAGTCAACAGTTTTCGCTCTTTGATATCATTCATATCCGATGAGGATGATGATGATGATTGTCACTACGACTATTGTTTTTACCGTAATGGTTCAGCTGAATTCAAAATGATTGACAAAAATTGTTTATGATATTCTTTATCTAAAAGTTTAATTTTGTTGAGCCTCAATCAACAATATCGACTATTGTTGGCAATTTTCACTACTTCCCCAATATTTTGCTCATAATATCAACTTTTATTGTAATAGAAAAATAATTGTTCGTAATTTAGCTGCTCTCAATATTTACAATTTTTCACAACATAAGCTAATATTGGCCATGCTAGCTACTGTTTCTAATATCAACTTTAATTTGGAAAACATCTATCGTTTGTAATGTCAACTATTGCTCATCATCTTTTGCATTTTACATCAACTATTAAACGCAATATCAATTTTAATTTGCCTTACCAACTCTCGTTAGTTATGTCAATAATTGCTCATTATATCAGCTGCCGTTTTGTTTGTAATATCAACAATAAAACTCTTGATGTCGTAATATCCACTTTTTTATATTTGTAATATCAACTATTATTTATACTGTCAGTCATTGTTCATGATATCAGCTATTGTTTTTAATATCAAATTTGCTTATAATATCATTAATTAAGCATAATATCAACATGTATTTGTAATATAAACAATCATTAGCAACTTCAATTGTTTTATGTAATATCAGCTATTATTCAAAAACACGACTTCTGTTGGTAATATCATCTATTGCTCGTAACAGGAACTGTTGTATGTATGAATTTGTATGATCATATGTATGGAGCCTTTTCGTCAATTTGCTGCTTTTGTTTCCCTTTCAACTAATATAATTCTACACCACGATGACAACTCTCGACACTATTAGACTTTAGGAAAGAAAATCGCAAAACAAGGTTCAGCCTTCACGGGAAATGCTCAACAAAAATTCTCCGAGAAGAAGAGATACTGAGAATCTGAAGATGCCTTTTGAAGCAAAAAACCTGGAAATGAATTAATTAGCTACAACTCATATGAAGTCGTGTGTTACATTTTGTTAATGCAACGATAAGTAAAACGATGGTAAAAAATAAAAAAAGAACTGTTTGGGAAACACGTGAATATAGTAATGCTTGATCAGTAGAGAATAGTACAAAATTTAACTAAGAAACGTTTGATTGAATGTCTAAACATCTATTGGTTTGCAGAAATGCTGAATCGGGTCACTAATTAGACTGTGGACAGAAGTTGCAAACCATCTTTAAAAAATTTAGCCATTGATTTGTTCTAAAGACTTTCGCTACTGTATTCTTTTACGTACGAAAATACAATCAAATTGATTGAATTTTGCTTACCAAATTCAAGGTTGTTCGTGAGCCTTGCATATCTCATTTTTTAATTCAGCTTGAAATGCTCAGTCTACACGATGCTTCTTAAAAGTCTTCTAGAGATTCAGGTGCTGTTTTCTTCTGCTTTTCTTTGACAAGGGAATTTCCTACAAAGAGAAAATGACAATCTTGTATCAAAAATGAGCACATGGCTTTGCCATTGTTGGAGATGGTCGTATGCTTTCCGAATCTTATACTTACATTCACACTTTTAATTATACTCTGTTTATAAACTTTCATGCCATATATATATATAGAGTAGAGACTCTTTGAATTCTAATGGCATCTCTTTTGAGCCACCTTCGCATAAACTGAGAAAAGATACCGCTTTAATTTGGTTTTCCTGACATGGTGTTCTGTGTGAAAAAGCTGCCTGGGGTTGAGTTGAATTCCGAACGGGTGCTCAAGTCAAGCCCCCAAATTTTCATGAAGACAGCCCCTATAGAGACAGCCCCTATAGAGACAGCCCCTAGAGAGACGGCCCCTATAGAGACAGCCCCTAGAGAGACAACCCCTAGAGAGACAGCCTCTAGAGAGACGGCCCCTATAGAGACAGCCCCTAGAGAGACAGCCCCTAGAGAGACAGCCCCTATAGAGACAGCCCCTAGAGAGACAGCCTCTAGAGAGACAGCCCCTATAGAGACAGCCCCTAGAGAGACAGCCACTAGAGAGACAGCCCCTAAAGAGACAGCCCCTAAAGAGACAGCCTCGAATACCTTGTAGTTCCCTAAACCTTCCTACTCTGTTTCACCAATAAACATCATAGGTGAATTGCAGGAGCAAGATGCAAAATTAAATATTCGAATATTTTCAAGTTAAAATGAAAGCGAGCGCTTGAACTAGCACTTTGCTTTTGTCTCTTGGCTTTTGCCTGACTATTGGCTACTGTTTGCCCCATTGACTGTTACATCATGGTCATTTTGACTCTAGGAAGCTGCAGCCGTCGCGCCATACGCTTATGGTTTCATCATCCACGTATAGTTAGTTACCTTATTGATTTCTTACTACATTACTTAGAAGCAAAGTGGCGCGCTACTAAGTAACTGGAGCGCTTGACTGCAGAGTTGGAGGTTCCTGGTTCGAAACCTGGTTCGATCGGACGCTCCCGTTCTGTTCAAATACCAACAGATAAGTAGGCGGTGGCAAAAAGGGGTTACTAAAGGTAGCGAGGAAAAGAACTGGTCATCCCATTACATCATGTTGCCAGCCCAGGAAAGGTAGCTCTTCTTAGGCGCATTTATCCTACGTACGGATTCTATACAGGGCGGGACTCGCCTGCAACGCGCGACGAGAAAAGTTGTTAGAACATATTTGAGTTGTAGATCATATTTATTTGAAATTGTATAATTGTAGTTAACTAATGTATTGTGGTGTTTCAAATCAAATCAGCTCCGAAACTTCAAGCTCGTCGCTGCTCCAACATGACGGCTTGCCTCGCTGGTTCGCCAAGTATGAATCACTTTAAATGATCTACTGGCAATGTATGAATAAATAGCACATCTCTATGATAAGAAAACGTAAGCTGAAGTTTCTGTTACACCGTTGTAATCCTGTCAATGAAATAGCAATCAACAAACACGTTAAAGCTAGGGATCATCATGTCAACACAGAATTAAAAAATTGCTGATCAAGAACGTGTAGCAATTAAAAATTGAGAAATAAACGAACTGTGCAAAACGCAGAGAGTTGAATATAAACACAATTTTACATGAAGTACTTCTTACGATAATGGCGTCAAACGGGAGTTCAAATCGAAGATAAGTAGCGATGGGGGCTACGTGTAGATCGACTAATTCGTATTGGGAATTGTTGTCCATGGCGAATCACAGGTGGAGCGTGGGTAAAAACATTACAAAGCGAATCAAGTTCTACAATTCTCGTTATAAGGGCACAGGGCGAAGAGGAAGCAACACTCAATTTGATTAAACAATAAATTATTAACGATCTGGACTTCTTTAAGCTACATATAGACAGCTAGGCACATAATATACAGTATACACAAAATCATCTACATAACCTAAATTATACTCGATAAAGGAAAATTCTACTGAATAAGAGGTCATTGTAAAAGCGCTCTCCTTTGAGAGAACAGGATAGGAGCGGGCGGGGAAAAATACTTATCTATCCATGAAGTATTTAGAGGCCAGCTCAAGGCAAGAGGGTGAAAAGTTTTCTGAAGCCCGGAATTGAAACAGAAAGTGATTCAAGTAAAGCACTAGCATATCCTTGGGGATGAACTGATGAACAGGGCATTTTGCTTAGCTTTGGGTGTGATTTTAGCAAGCATTTGAACGGTCAACGATGATGGCCTGGTTCCCCTTGGTTTCTTACACACAGGGAAAAATTTTAAAACATGTTATTACATCTAAATCGTAAAACTTATGCTAATGGAAAGCAGACATTTCTAAGCTAACTAGCTGAGGCGATATTCATTACTTAAATAGTTCATTAGATGAAAAAAGCTTGATATAAAATAGCCAAAAAGTAGGTTTATCAAACATCCTTTTAAAGCGGCAATGGAATAATCTATAGATAGTTACACAATTCATGGTATGTTCTAAGTCTAAAACGTGCTTCTTGCCAGTAGAATTACAAGCTATCTAGGAAATAACAAAACAGCGGCTACAATGTGATTGGTAACAATACTGCGCTAGATGCGAGCTCCAATTGCTGGTTGCTGATTGGTGATTTCTTCGAAAAAAATAGGGGCAGTAAGCTAAATTAAATCAATCATTTTGACAGAAAACTACAAAAATAGATTTCTTGGATATGGTATTTGGTAACGGTGGTTTGGTAGCCAAGCGGGCATGCTCGCATCGAAGATCCTGGATGCACACTGGACTGCATTATGTATGGAATCTTACATTACACTAAAAGCTAAGAGCTAATTCTAAAAAACCTGATTGTAATCGCTCACAATTGAGGAGCCCTTCTGGAAATAGAAAACTTGGGTGACCTCTCCGATTCCCTTTGTCCTTCTTTCTCTGAACAGAATGCGCGCACCAGTCTTGATGTACTCTGGTTGCTTTATGAATCTGAATCGAATTTTGGCTCTTTGGCCTGTCCGCAAAGGATCCTGGGAAAGGAAGCAAACCATGGTCAATGGACAAATAACTTTAAATGCCAACCGAACGCAAAGGCTTGTTATGACAGATTAAATGCTTGTGATTCTCCAATGCCATCTCACTTAATAAAAGTTGATAAATTCTCTTCAAAGCATTTTACTCCTGGCAGAGGATAAAACTTAAAACAAGAGAGTGCGCATAGCTAAGTTACATGAAATCATGCCAGTGTGATTCTGGCTACGTAGGACTCACAACCCAAAGATTGAAGGATAGAATAAAACAGCATGTCCCTACTAGCATTCAGAACAAAACTCTCCCCCAAAGAGAACAGCCACCTCGGTCTTGCATATCTAAAATTACAACTAAAATCTGCGATTCTGCTATCGGGCAGCATTTACTGGAAAACCCAGATTGTGCAAAAAACTATAATGGCGACATGTTTCGGATAATTAGTAAAGCCTGATCGTCGTTCCATTTAACAGTTTTGGAATCTACCAAAAGATTGATTAGGAAAAACCTTATTTCGTACAACTTATAAGATATTTGCCTAAAATATTAAAACTCTAGGGGAAGGTAGCAGAAGTGGGAAAAGCAACGAAAAATATAAAAAAGAAACAAAAATTTCCAAGTAATTCGGAGTGATGCTCGATGTGACTTTGCCAGACGTTGTAAAAACCTGCTGTCGGAAATCGAAATTTCAGCGCAGAATTTTAAAACCATGATTAAAGAGCACGTGGGTAGAGGACAGCATGAAATATTGATTTGAATTCAATTCAGATTTACGTCAATCTTTAGAATGAGCAAGGACTTAAAAAAGGATCACCGTCGAGCTTTAAAGAAATGGACGGAAGCGGGGGCTGACATTTTAGTAAATAGTCCTTCAGTTGATGGAAAAATTAATTGATGGTAACCTGGTTTTCAAGCTGCTTATTGACTTCTTTTGTTGTTTGGAAATTCCCAAATCGTAAAGATCGTTAGGTTTGGTTCTGCATTCAGCTGGCAAATTGGCACGGTAAATTAGAAGGTTGTGGGATTCCTGTATACACATGATTTATCTATCTCTTGGTCTCCTCTTTAATGATTTAATCAAGAAAATCGTCAAAATATGGTCGCAATGACCTTTTATAGCTTATGTTTTTGATTTATCAAGACCTTATATTTATCTTATATGATCATGAAATGCATACCTATCAAATAAACATGTTTTCTCCAGAACCAGCGGTCCCTGCTTGGACAGGCAGCTATAGCTTTTAGGTCTCATCATCTCCATGTTATTCATTTTAATTCTTAACTTATTTTAAGCAGGTTACAAAATCAGAACTAATATCTGCTTAACAAAGAACCTTGTGAACATGTTTAAACTAATTTATTCAAATTAACATATCGTACAGTACCATATGATAAAATGTATTAATTCTTAAAAAAAACTAAAGAAATAAACCTAAGAAAAACAGAAATGAAAAAGGAACAATCAATGCTACAAATCTTTGTAAATTGTCTGTCTCACTTTGAAACAATGACATGAATGTAAGACAAATTTTAATTTTCTTTAACATAGTTCTCTAACATCAAGCAACATATTGACTATGTGACGTGAATGTGTCCGATTAAATTCCTCTTTTAGCAGTGAATGTATGGCTATTCTCCGTATAGTTTGACTTGAGCTGCTGAGCGACTGTTGGCACATTTGTCGTTTGTTTGCTCTTTCGTGATCTAAATTTAAACATGACTTCTAACAGCAACCTGATTTCTTCACTTAAGTTCAGGGGCATACTGGAAAAACCAGTATGACCCGATCTATGACCCCTAGGACCATTAACTACGAAGAACCAAAAAGGACCCTTAACTAATACATATTTGCGGCTCCCCCAGAGCCATGCTTTTTAACTCATGACGCACGCACCAATCCTAACGGACTAATGACAAAAAACACCATCGACGCAAGCATCGAAAATCACTTCAAGTAACTGACCAGACAAATGAAGCAAAAACATTTCATCTAGCCTTCAAAAAAGTACTGTGCATGAGATAACGGAGTTTGTCAGAACAGGGTTTAGGGGGCCTTAAGAGGAAAGGGAGAATGAAACAAATGGACAAAGTGGGCAGAGCAGGGTGCAGCTGCAGAGCACTAGAATTCGTGGCAAAAAAGTAGTCAAAATATTAAAAGGCGTTTACACAACCCCAAATCAAAAGTCTTCCATTAAAAAGTTCCCCGAAGTTCCGCATTTCTTTAACTTCCCCGCCCATACAGCAGCACACACTGGCCACGAGGAAAATTTCGCAGCCAAATCGCAGGTGAAGATATCGAGGGGGGGGGGGGCGCAGTTTTGATTTTTGACTTCGAAAGGAGTTCTAATTTCACAGCTGCGAAAAATCAAAAGGAACTTTTGAAACAAACTCGTAGCGAAATCGGTGCGAAATTCACCTACTGGAAATCATAAAAGGACAGGAGACAGACGATTGTTAAATGACAATGTTAAATGTTTGAGCCAAAGTCGGAACTGCTAACATGCAATGTTTACTTAACTTCCAGTCAAGGCGATTCTAAATTTAAAATTTGTCATGCCCTAAACACTCTGGCTAATCTGACAATATTCCGTTTAAAGGAGTGGAAACATGCTTCGCAATAGTATAAGTCTCATGAATGACTCGGGTCGGACATGCGTACATAGCAACTGAATATGGGGAAATCTGTGGGCTTTGGGAACGAGGACGGGCCACTCATTAGAGTTTAGCCGAGTATACAGCTTCATCATTTCCCTCAAAATAGGACGCCTTTTTTCTGAAATATTTTAAAATTCAGTTTTGTATTTTGATAGCTACCTCTGGCAAGACCCCTGTTTGTAAACCTATTTCAATGCCTTATTCGAATGAAACATCGATTTCCAACTTCATTTTACCTGGCAACGCCAACTATTATGGTTTAAGTAAGCAGGACTCTTAATTCTCACGACCAATTCTTAAATCTCTAAATAACAGAAAGAAAGACAGCACAAATTGATGCGCGATGTCTTTAGATGCTCGTTGCTTTGCCTACAGAATGCATGTTTGCACTAGTAAAACGAGAAAGGTTTAAAGGAGCTTTGTATCTAGCAACTAGACATTGATTCGTCCTGTGCAGTTTGGAAGCAAGATGAGGTGCAAAAAATAAAAAGATTAAAACTCACCCTGCTAAGATCGACAACGATCGCTGTTTGTATGACGTTTCCTATATGTACGGTTGCTTGGAAACGTTTCGAAATCGAGGTTGTGTGAAATAGAAGAAAGACGTCTGCTTCGAACTCAAGACAGCAGTATGGTGTTGTTACGGCCTCGAGTACCACCAGTCCCTGCGTAAAAAGAGGCTGGTTAGAAATTTCTAATCTGCAGCTGTTGTTCGTTGTATAAAGTTCTTACTTAAGAAATCATTATTTAAACTTATTTTAAAAAGGCTAAATTATGCTGTAAGAAAACAGCGAACGGGTTGGCTATAATAGATGGACATTGTTTTAAACATAGCGAATCGACAAGAAGAATTAAGGGACGCTCGTTCCAACCACAGAGATCCTATCGGATTTGGGCATGATTTGAAAACTGCAATATCAAAGAGTAGGTCAAAAATAACAATAAAGAAGAAATGGCGCGTTTGATTAGCTCCTTGTTTTAAAATATTTTTTTTTAGTTTTGATATGGACAGATCGACGACACCCAGTGTGCCAAAACCTTTAATTATGTTGTAAATATTTTCTTCTGCATCGGAGATAAACGGAGAAAAGTTCACTTAAATTTTACTCTAAACTGTGCTGTGCTGGTGGCCTCAAATTTCATTATTATTTCACTTGCTTTATCTTGAGTGCAGTTGTAAATCGTACACTGACTGTAAAGTAGTTTGTTTTTTTACTGAATCATAGTTATGTAAAATGTTTGTATTGTAATTGAATTTGTTTGAAAGAGTTTCAAGACAATGCCCAATATTCTTGAAATTGACATAGTTCGATGTATTGGAGACGTGTTGAGTCGAGCAAAATGTTATCATATTCTGAAACTTGGTCTATTGGGCAATGCGAATTTAACAGCTACCATGTTGTTGGTTTTATTCTGGTGAACTTTCTGTTTGGTTCTCGTGGAAGTATATATTTGCAACCAAATCCTTGCTTCCTCTGCTTACTAGCTAGAATTTGGTACGTCACTGCCTAAGTAAAACGTCATGAAAAACAACTAACAACAGAATTTAACAAAGTTCACAAGAAAATAAAAGTATGGAGTGAAACAAGGCTGTAAGAGGTTGGTTCTCTACTCAAAAGAATCACTCTTGACAAAACAGGTCACAAGAATATACGTTTAAAAGAAGTTTGAAATTCAAAGTGCACGTTGCAAAGCGTAGGATGAGAGCATGGAAGATAAATGGATAGACAGGCTTTTCCAGCGTGGTCGAATTCGTTTTTTAGGCGTGGTTTCAAAACGGCAAATTTTGGAAACATTTACATCAAAAAGCAAAGATGAGCAAAGAAATAGTTGATCCATGTCGAGTTTGCGGCAAAGAAACGTCGCAAAAAGAAGGAGAAACACGCCCACTCATTGGACATACAGCAGGGAAGTGCGCAGAAAACTGATTGAATACGGCTGATAACTTTAAAAGCGACAGAGAATTGACGGTTTGACGTTGATCATTGTGCAATATAAGAAATTGACAAAAGCATTCCCACGGAAAAGCACAACACGAGTTTCGTCTTTAGTCAAAAACTGAGTAGGCAGCCGTCGACTTGACTTTGAAAAGTACCTGTTTTGAAATTGTTAAAGAAGATTGAATTTCTAACATCCCAAGTAAATGATTTGTGGCTTCAACTAAGCTTTTAAACTTATATCTTCTAGTCAAAGCATGCTTAAAGCATAATTTTTCTAAAGTTCAAGAATTATAAAATACTGAAAAAAATAATCAGAAAAAAACATACGCCAATAAAATATTGAAACTGAATAACATAAAATAAGGTGGCAAGAAATTTAGCTCTGCAAACACCTCAACGTTGTGAATTCAACGTCTTATTACTGCAGGATGTTGTTACTCTAAAAATGATGCTCTAGAGTCTAGGAATTAACGAGGTACACTGCTTGAGTAGGGGTGACCCCTTCGAGAACCTTACGTAACCACACACAGGCGATAGCCCATTCTTGTTACTTGAAATTAAAGGATATGGTTCGTTTTGACTAAAAGGCGCCTCGAAACCTACAAGAAATCAACATCCATTCGATCGGGACGAAGCTTACGGCCATACCCGCTCGAATGAAATTCTACGAGCAGGAAATAGCAAATAAATGGAAAATTCCACATTGAAGAGAAAATAATAAATCTAATAAGTAAAAGACATTTTGAAATATGACGAAAAGCGGAAAATAGGATATTTAAGTAATTTTCATCCGACACTGTAGAATAAATACCTGATAGTAAGCATACACGAGAGTATTATCGTGTTTCTCTGTATTTGTATTGTTATATTGCACATTTATAATTTTCTGTATTGTAGCTGCGTCATAATACTAGAATTGTAAAATCAGGTAAGGGCAATCTCAGCCTAGGCATATCTTAATGAAAAACTGCGACTTTCTAGCTATTGAGACAACACGTAACCAATCCCCTTGATTCTTGTCATTCTTGTTGATTTTTGATCAATTGCAAAAGTTTCTGTTGATGTCATGTAACTCATAAGAAATACAATTATTTTGTATACAAGAACGAGCGCAGAAAAAAGTGGAATTGTAGCCAGGAAAAAAGGGCTAAAACATGAATTTGCAAAATTTTAACAAGAATAAGAGAGTGATCGATATACGAAGAGCGGCAAATGATTGCATACAAATATCAAGAAAATGAAAGGTAACTGCAGATTTTTAGGTGCCTGTAGTTATCCAAGAATGCCAAATAAAAGTGGGTTAGAAATGCGCTGCGAAAAGTAGCATTTAGCTTAAAAGAAGTGCCGGACTTTTCCATTATATGATACTTTTCCATGGAGGAATGCTTCAAAGTTTATGGACATCAACTGAGCCAATGAGAGACACACCATCATACAGAAGAACCAGCTAGAGCATTTGACCAGGTATTTCCCATCGGTCACCAAAAAACTTATAAAAGGTAGTTTTATGAAGCGGGAGCAGCAGAGCTCAATGGATGGTGTCACGAGTGTGCCAAATAATAAATTACAAAACAGGTTCTGCCAGAGTTATTTATCATTAGATCATCGATATAAAGAAGATAATAGCAGTATGCTGAAAGCGACCTGAAGATCGTACCCAGTACAAATGGCATCTGTGATTGTAAAACATTGGCTACTTACTCTTCTCAGCTGATGTCTTTCCACATCTGACAGCGCTATAGATGCAGCCTGACCAGCCCGTATCACACGTGTTGGTGCCCTGTTCCGATATATTGAAGTGACGGTGACAGGATAAAACTCCCCAAGTTCTGATGGACCAACACATAGTTTGTCACCTTCACGCATCACACCTTGCGATAGCGTACCACCTACAATAGTGCCAGCTTTGGTCCGGTGGAACACTTGGTCAACCTAATGTCAACAAAAGAATTAAGGTGAGATTTGAATTGAAGTTGATGTGTTCTAGTTTCCCCCAAAGTCTTTATTAAGATAGAAAAGTCAAGAACCGAGGATGCCAATAAGGGGAGGCAAGTGAAGTGATTATAATTTGTGCTTTCTATTCTCAAGTAAACAGCACCTTGAGAGACTTTCTCAATTTTCCACTTCACCGATTAGAAATATGATATCAAAGAACACACAGCATCATATATAATATCAGAGTCCACTCCAAACTGCCTATGTAAAACACTTCAACGCTTCAAACTAAAAAGGGTTATAACCATAAAAGCCACTTAAATACCATTGCATCTTTCTAACCGATCTTGAAACAATCTTAATTGCAAACCTGTAACTCTGCTGGCTGCTGCAACAGTTTTTCTTGTTCCATGGCAGACGAAGTTGGAGGAACCAGAAAAAAGAATGATTTGAGAAGATCCAGGTTCTTTCCGTTGACACAAGAAACTTTAAAGACAGGTGTAACTCTAAAAAAAGATTGGTTTTAGCAATGATTGATGTCAGCGAGACGCAGTGAAGCTTATTAGAGTCAGCTAAACTTTTGCCAGCAAATACAAAGAACAAGTAAAGGTCGTATGACGGAAGAAAACAAGTAGAGTCAAGGTTTTGGGAGAAGAGTTGAAAGCAGAATTAAAGTCTCTCTTGTATTTCATAAATATTTTGCCAAACTAAGAATAAAAATTCGGTATTAAAAAGATATTTAGAGATTATTTTGGAATTAAAGAGAGTGTATCACCACAATTTGTACATTGATAGTGGAATAGCTAACTACTTACTGTCCGGATGGGAAGTTGTGCGCAGCGGTGGCGACATCATCATGATCATTGACTACAATAGGAACTTTGTTGCAGCCTGGGGACTTCAGGATTCGCTCTAGTTGCATTGTTGTTCGATCAAGGGCTTCTTGTCGACACAAATCGGTCTTGGTTATCACCACAAGCAGAGGAATTTTCAGGGCAATTGCCAGGCCAAGATGTTCACGCGTGGTTCCAGCTAAACAACCAAACAAACAAAATCATAAACAAGACAAACAATATTAGCTGGTGTATGGTGTGCAAAGAATATAAGTCGCTGATAGTTGTGGAAAACGATTCCTTGTTCTTGAGTTTAAATTTCTGCAAAAACAAATTACGTTTTGCTGACATCTAAACACGCCCAATTGATCACGCAGAAAGAGAAAGGAAGTTTAAGATTACACTCACCCATGCCAGTGTTTGCTCCAACCACGAGCATAACCGAGCCAGGAAAATAGCCGGTAAGACCAAATATTGTTGTTTTCATGTATTTGTAATGACCGGCAAGGTCGATAAATGTTATCAACTTGGAGGCAGCGGAACATATGTCTTCAGCAGTGCATGAGTCGTTGTATGTTATAACCTCAAATACAAAAAGTATTCTATTGAGTTATACATATTTCATTTCCATATACATCACGGTGCAAGTGCACATGTACGCTTCTGTCAGCATCTATTGGAATTCAGCAATAATGCAATAAATTCTAAGTAAAAACACTCGAAAAAACAGGTGTGCATGTTAGTGCAAAAATCGAAAGCAAATACGGGACACGTAATTATGAAACTTCGGCGTACTCAGAGATGAAACAACTGAGCGGTTCGTAGGCATAAAAACTTGCCCTTGTAGCAAAAAGAAAGTGACGAGAAAACAGAAAAAAATGCTGCAAATATTTTTGTCACAGTATACGCCGAAAAACTACAGCTTATCCCAAGGCAAATATGTTATTTGTAGCCAGCCTGAAGCCTAGAAAGACATTGAGAAGAAAAGGCAGCATCGTCAGCATAAATGACAGATGACTTCCCTTTTTTCAGGCAGAATCGCAAATCATATTTCACATCATATTATGAATAGAAATAGGCCAAGACAAGAGCCCTGTGGCTACGACAGCTTGGGCCTTTATTCAATATCAAAATTGAATATTCATACTTAATTGGTCACCCTTCCTTTCGGTTTCTATTCAAGTTGTCATCAAGGCTTACCTCTCCATCATTGTCAAACCCGAGAATTTCATGACTTATACTTGAAGTTCTACCAGACTGGATTTCATGTAGATGACGAAATAGATTTAGGCGGGCTCTGCCTCTTCCATTGTCATATTCACCATGAGTAAGTACACCCAAAAGAGTACTCTTGCCAACGTCAACATTGCCAATGACAGCTACTCTTATGTCTACAAACTGTAGAATACAAGAATTTTTACAGTGTAGGCCAGGAAAAGAACAGCCCGTAATCCACAAAGGCAAATAATACTTACAGGCCATTCTAAATGTTTTAAAAACCGTTGCTCTCTCAGATAAATTTTGCTTTTATAAAATTCAATTTCAATTGATGAGAAGGCCAGACGAATGCTTAGGCAATTACGTTAAATTAGCCAACAGTTCCGTTAAATTGCCATATATTTTTCAATAATCTTGATCTTCCTTTCGCTTTGCATGAATAGAATTTCATCTAATGGTTTCATTGACCATCGAACAATTCTTTATGTTCACGGTGGCATGTAAAGCAGGAACCTTCTGCAAATGAGGGCAATCCGGTTCTATCCAAATTGACTACTTATGGTCAAGCAAAAACTCAGGTTTAAGTGAAACAAACCTCTTGGTCATCAGGTATCTTCCTTACAAGAACTTCTGCTGCAAATCTTGTTTGAGCATCATCTTTTATTTCCTGTTTTCTCACAATTGTTGTTTCTGCATCAAGTCTAGAAAGATATTTATAGTAATAATAAGATTCCTTCTAATGGCATTATCGGTTGCTGTAGAAAGGCTATATAGCTACAGTTGCTGGTTATAGTAAAATTTCTGATTTGCTGCCTTGATAAACTGTTGATGATGATGATGTCTCAAAAACAAGATAGGACAACAGTTATGACAAGCAGCATATGGCAGGGTCTATTTGAATTACTGCAAAAATAATGTAGTCTCCCTCCTGGGGATTCTTCTATTCTGTGCTACATCTTCTGTTGAACTGAAAGGTGTTAATGGGACCATGATGATGATTCAGAAAATTTGCAAACAGGCAGTCAAATTGGCTGCTTGTCATCAATGTTGCCCTTTACTGTTTATGAGACAGCACATCAAACTGAAGCGCAGCAGCTGCCTTTCTGCAAATTCTAAATCCCAGCTGCAAAGAAAGAGTTAAACTTCGAGATCATGATGCAAACATAATCCTTTTTTGTACACCTGTTTATATTCTGATATCTTCTGTTCCTAAACATCAAGCATAATCACTGGTGATTATAAAAGAAGGACAGTGTAGACTAAAGAAACTTGCAAGAAATGTATTTAGAGAATGTTCAAGGTAGGGGGTGCAGAGTTAGGCAAGGATGTGTCCTTTCTCTAGATTGGTTTTCAATCTTTTCTGATATATAAAGGAAGTTTACTTAAAGTACAAAGAACAAACCAAAAAGTGCAGTTATACAAAGTTCTGGCCTTATCTTAAGCAGATGACAGTTCCTCAACTCAACTAAATTTTGGTTTAAATGACTTCTAGCAGCAAAAAGTTTCAGAAGCAGAAGCATACTGGAACATCTTGTTTAGAGAACCTTTGTCTCATGCATGCTATGCTGTGCTATCCCTGAATTTGATGCATAGTTGGTATGATTCCTGTCCCTTGGAAAAAGCTGCAAGGTTGAGAACATTTTGTTACTGTTAACCAAGAACAGAACAGAACAGAACAGAACAGAACAGAACATAACATAACATAACAGAACAGAACAGAACAGAACAGAACAGAACAGAACAGAACAGAACAGAACAGAACAGAACAGAACAGAACAGAACAGAACAAAACAGAACAGAACAGAACAAACCAATTCTCATTCCAAGAAACACTTAGGCCCTGCAATTGTGGTGAGTGGGTTGGATAGGTATGAGCTGAGCTCAACAGGCAGAAAACTCTGTTGGGCATTGGATTCACCAAACAATAGAAAAAAAAGAACAAAGAAAGCTGACCTTCCAGCCAAGGTTCTTATAGTCTTGAGTGAACAGTCCAATTCATCTTTTGTAAGTCCAGTAAGAGTGCCATTGTCTTCAACACCAATTTCGTATATGGCTTCACCTCCCCCTTCTTTAAGACGCCATTTCATCTGTGTAACCAAGTGTTCAATTCTTGAGGCTGAAGGACTTACAAGCTTCAGCTTGGACAAAAAAGATACATTCTATCATGACATTAGCATAGAAAATAATAAATGTTCTGAGAGGTTCCACATTTCTATGGGGCCACAAGCAACAAGGGGTTTTAAGGTTTTATGGAGACACCAGCAACAAAAGGTTACATGGTACTAAGAAGATACAATCTACTAGGGTAGGAAGGTACCATAGAAAGGGGTGGGCCACCTCCCTGATGGCTATTTGATGTCTGGTAGAGCTAATAAGGTGGATGTGAGGTGCAAATTCCTGCCATAATAGTCAGGACTGATGATTAATTTGGCATTGTGTGCAACTTAAACTCATATCTGGCATGAATGTTGAGACAGTTTGACAATCAAAATTAAATAGTTATTAGTAATTTGTTGACAGAGAGGTACAAGCATCTTCTATTCCACTGAGGATCTGTACTTCCATTAACCTACACTATATGTCACTTAACCCATTATCAAATGAAACAGATTTAAAAATGCAGTACTGCAAATCATTTACAGAAGAACATCCATGAGTCACATAACATGCTAGCATGGATAATATTAAGATGCAACATGCAACTCTCTTGAAGGTAGAATTAAGCATTACCTTGTACTCTATGTTTCCTTCTTCAACCTAGAGAAGAAGCATATAAATTTTAAGCATTTCTAAAATTGAAAAATATGAAAATTTCCTAAAACTAAAACCAGCAAGTCTGGAAAGGTAACATGTTAAGCTATTGCTGATGGCAGAGAAATACTTTAATGAAATAAAGAAGATATGGGTTGAATGGCAGGAAATTTTTCGAACTTTACAAAGAGCTGGCCCAGGGAGCTCTTTAAATGAAATCTAGAGGAATTCCTTTTCTTCTTGAAGAAGTGTAATTGATACCAAGGTAGCAGAATACAACCATTTTCAATGAATTCTTTATTTGAAGCGAAATTTTGTTAAATTTCCTTGTCAAGTATGCTTTTTTGAACATTTTTAGACAAAGAGAAGACTGAAATCATTGCCAAAAGTACTTGGAACACCCAGCAATTTGTGATGTCTTTTTATTCTTTTCAATTCTTTTCAATTCTTTTCCTGGATACTCCTATTTCTGCACCCCTTTCCCCTAAACAATATTGATGATTTAGAAAAATATCATAGAAGTCACAGGAAAAAAGCGCTGTTGTGTAGTAAACCAACATTGTTCAGAGGCAGGAGAGGAATGCCTGAATTAACCCTTGGAAACAGACGTTAGTGTAGCAAGATTTTTGGCAAGCACTGTTTGAAAACTATTTAGAAAACCGATAATTATGACAACAAAAGTTTATGTTACCATGGGGTTTTTGATAGTGCTGATTTCATTTCTGCCAACAAAAAATTGAAAATTTACATACCAGGGGAGTTAAATCGGGGGAGGGGTAATTTGGGCTTTCCACAGTGGCTTCAGCAGACACCTCTATTAAGAACGATATTCTTCTGATTATTTTCCAAAAAACATTTTTCTTTTTCCCCATGAGACAAGAAAGAATATCATGTTCAACAGCAATTTCAAGATTCAATAACTTCATCCATTACAAAAAGCGTTGAACCAGTCATTATAAAAAAAGCGTTGAACGTGCATTATTTGCAAATTTGCAGCTTTTAATTAATTTTTTGTTCAACAGAAATTTATCCAGCACTACACATCTAGTTACACACCTATTACACATGATTTGCATTGAGTGATGACATAATTTTTTGATATGTTAAATGTCAAGCAAACAAAAGCAGCAACTAATTATTTATGATATCATCGGTCCAGTGCTTTTGTGAATACAAAAGTAGTAGGTACAGTCAAGCTTGCAATGGCAATTTGGCAAACAAAGATCGCAGGAACCGGTCAGGAACCGCTTTTCTTGGCGTGCTTCTGAAGCAGGCAGTTTAGGGCACAGAAACACAAGTGGTAAGTCAGTTGCATTTTAGTTCTCTTACAACCAACATTGAATCATAGATTTTCCAGTTGGGGACTCTTTTGTGGAAAAACAGGGTTCCTTTTTACGAGTATGATATGTTCATTGCAAGTTGTAATTTTGGAGAATGCAAAGCAACCAATTATAACAATGCAACCCCTATTCCTGTTCCTTTTTCATATTTTGATTTCTTGAATAGTTAATTGGCTGTGAGCCTTTGCAAAACTTAAAAATATCATTTTAATCATGTTAATCAGAAATAAACATCATTTTATCAATCTTCATTATTATCCAGACATTACATGTAGCTTTTTGGGGGTAGCTTACGCCAACCCCCAAAAATAAACAATATTGGTAGTATTGTGCACTCTTCGATAACTCCTTATTGGTAATACACACGATCTGAAAATCTGGTCTGGATTTCATGGCAGTTTTCGATGAGATCTCAGTAGTGCACAAGCTATTACCAGGGAGTACAAGAGTGCATTTGTGACAAGTGTGCACATTTGAGTGTGCATCAAATTTATCAGTGATTTATGAGTGTGTGCATATTTTTTCCAGCACTGTTCCTGTTTACAGCAATTTTACATCTCAGAGAATTTCAAAGAGCTGAACTATGCTTACCTTCCACTACCATCAGTGGCTGCTATCTAAATTCCTAAAGGTTTAGAGATATAGAGAAGAGAGATATCCAAGTAAAGAGATAATTTAAATAAAAAGGCCAAAAACTTTAGCATCCCAAGAGTGTCATGAGGATGATATAAAGCAGGGCAACCGACAGGAGGACAAGGGGGCAAATTGCCTAAGGGCCTCAATGTCTACGGAAGATTTATAGTTAAATGATAGAAATCGGTTTATAGAATGGAAATGACATTAAAATGTGACAGTAAAAAATTTAAACAAAGTAATATTGAAACAATTGCAAGAAAAATGACTGCAAAGAATATTCTGATGTGTATTTTAAGCTAATCTAAAGAATGGGGTGGCAAACATTTTCTGCTTGCTTCCCTTGCAAGGAGCTTAATTTTTAAGTGTGGACCTGTAATTGTAGAAAGTGTGGATCTGTAAATAATGTATGTTCTTGAAAGTGCAGCATAAAATGACAATCGAAATGCCTAAGAAAGAGATGGGAACATTTTTTCAACTCAAAGTGAATGCCCAATCCCAGCCTTACGTATTGCACTCATTTTTTATAAGAAAATTGCGATAAGAAATGAGCAATGGACAATAAAAAAGTAAGTAAGATGAACTCTGTATACAGCTTTAACTTCAAGACATCATATCAATTTAGTTTGCTTTTATGACTTGCTTTTAAAAAGACACTGAGCCTTAAGACCAAGACAGAGATTATGATTTCCTGCCCGTAATGTATTTTGGGGTTTTTATGTGATATTTTCAAGTAGATTTCAAAGAAAGTCATAAACCATTTCAACTAAGGTGTTTTAAATTGGAAAAGCATTGGAAAGATTCCCCTCAAGGCTACAGCAGCTGAGCGATGATAAGCCTCTCGGAACTGGGAGGAACATTCAATTGGGAATGTTGCATAACAGGGACTATAGTCCTCCTCAACTTTTTTGCAATAATAGGTTAGAAAATGTTTTGAAAGTTTACGCTGACAAACGCATTAGTAGCAGTTCTTCTGGGAACATGTTTTTTGTTCTTTTTGATGGTGCTTTATTTTGTGTTTTCAAAGATAAATTTGTATTTTATCTAACTTGGTTTTGTATTTTTATGTTAATTGAAATCTTCTTTTAATCATTATGTTTATGAATAAGGAGAGAAAAAAGCAAATATTTTCTGAAAGGAGTGGTTTCCGGTGTTTCAAAGGGCGTGGCCATTAAAAAAATTTAGGGGCAAGCCTGCTAGTCCCATTCCAGCCGCTCCCTTGTGGGCTGGTGCCAGTGTGACCTGATCTAACGTAATATTAACATGATATTGGCCAAAAATCGCCATTTAGCATAAAATCTAGCATAATTTGGAATCTAGCATAACTCTGGCATAATTCTGATATTATTTAAAAGAAACATTGTTTCCATTGATCCTTTTCGACCGTTACCAAATGCAAACACTTTACACCAGCATCTGTGGTTTCATTTTGGGTGTAAATTTTGACTTTCTACCTTCAGGTTATTGCCAATTGTTTTGAATGGTTGGCAGCCACATATTTTGTGGTTGGCAGCAAAATGCAGCCAGCTAAACGCAGTATACAAAAAAACTAAATTTTTGCTAATTATTGGGAGTGATACCATAATCAAAATTTGCTTTGTAGGTTACAAAAGTTTTCACTTGCTTTGATCTAAAACTGTCTGTTATCTTTAGCTTTGTTTCATCATTCATCATTTGCAATTTCGAAATTATTTTAAAAAATTTTTAAATGCTTTTGTTTCCTTTGCATTTTTGTTGTTTTTTGCAATATGCTGCCAGAATTCAGCCAAATGTTGCTTCTTTGGCCAAATCAATTTATGACGGCAAAGGGGTTTTGAGAAACTGCCAAAATGGAGAAATTTGGCCAACAAACCATGGATCTAAATTGCCTTTTTTATGAAGAATGAGTACACTGGGTTTTCAAAATGGCCAAATTGCAACTCTGGCCACTTTTGATATTCTGAGCATGCATTAGCCTCTTTCTCGAGCAGGGTTGCCTTGATTTGAAATCTAGCATAATTTTTGCAAATCTAGCACAATTTTATGACAAATTTGGCATAATTCCAAAATTGAGATATGGTGCGTGGTTTCTGCATTATAAACAAGATGGGGGTAAAGATCATGCTTTCAAACTGGGCGAAAAAAGAATAAGAAGAAACAAGCACAATTTGTACCATCAGTGAGAGAAGAGTTTATTTGCCATCTGTAGCGAGGTTTTCGTTTATAGTATCAAAACTTTTTGAAGAACAGATTTAATGGCAAAGAATTTGATGGGCTGAATGCAGTTAAGAACTTTCCATAAGTAAACAAGACTTAAGAAAGCTTCACCCAGCTTTTGTCCCGGACATCAAAGCAATCCCTAATTCTGTTGATGCAGAGAGGCTGATTCCCACCAATAACAAGATAGAAGCAGGTGGGGAGCAGCATAGCTCCAGAAAACTTATCAAATAGATAAATATTGCAATTAATATGCTTGATCTCCCAAGTTTCGAGTTCCGAGTTCCGAGAAAAGCTGCAAAGATATGGTTCCAAAAAGCCAATAAATACCCAAGTCTGGGAAGCAAGGCTGATCTAAGGGAGTTTTTGGAGGTGAAAGGGGAAAAAATAATTTTGACAGAGACCTGAACAAACCAAGAAAAAGAGTTTTCCTTCGATAACTTTCCGCTCACATATCTAGACATTGCTATAAGTAGCTAATTTTCTTATTAACCCAATCCATATAATGTAAAGAATCAGATTTTGCTACTGGGTCATTCCATGTCAAAACAGCATGGTCATGTAACCCACCATCTCAGATTTTGTTCATTTTTGGTACATATGAAGGTATGAACAAAATATAGAAAAACCCCAAATTTCAGCTCTATATCTTGATTGGTTCCTGAACTAGAGCATTTTCAAATCTGCACCTTGATAGGCATTAAATTTTCAGCGACGTCCTTTTTAACCTTACCGGTTTATGTATAAATGCCTCTAAAATTTGATAGAATAGTCATATATCCTTGAAAATTGATAACTAAGGGTAATCAAATGTGCTGATTTCAAAAATGCTAACAGTTATTAGCTGTAGATTATAGAAAGCTAAAAATTTTGACCTTGAAGCATGAAAATTTGTTTCGCAAAATTTGCGAACCAGGGCTCAAAGAACCCCAAAAATGGAGATGTAGATGATGTGATATGGAACTTTGAAGTTCATTTTCAAATTCAGCACACCTGAATCTATCAAAAAGGATTAAACCCTTTGTTTGTATATGAAAGAGTGCCAGAATATAATAACTGGAAATCAAATGTTCATTTTGGCAATTTTGGTTATGATTATGATGATTACCAAATTGGTTTTATAAGAAATTTCACACCAGGGGCTGTTTTTTTCTGGTTTTAAAATTTTGAAATACCTTGTCTATAATGCTTTACATTATTTTTTGCTTCTCTATAGCTGGTAAAGTGATAAGAAATAATGCAGACTAGCTTTCCAGAAAACACATAAAGTTAAATCATAATTCAATGGTGCTTATTGGATTTCTATTTCATTGCCACCTTTTACAAAGCACACATCTTATAAACTGCTTGATTTTGGTTGTAATATTTGGTAAATGATTTAAGAAATTTGTTGTAAATCCAAGACATGTTTTAAACAAAATCTTTACTTCTACACCCCTGCTTTATTCTGACTTAACTGTGTCTTAGAAATAAGGAGATTCTGTTTGTCAAGGGTGTGTTTTTCATGCAGGGTTTCTATTGAAAGCAGGTAAAGGTAAGATTTCCTTTCAAAGGAAGTTAAAGAAGATCGCTATCAATTCATCATTTAATCCATGTAAGGATAATGTTTTTCACACCTCTTTGCTAATCTTTTGAGGAAACAAAACAAGTTGACAGGAAATGACAAAATTTGTTTTTCTTGAATCCAGTTGATATAAATCACTCTTAAAGTTCCTTTCACCTCATTTACATCTATGTTTGTCGTATGTATATATTTCATTGCCACCTTTTACAAAACACACATCTTATAAACTGCTTGATTCTGGTTATAATATATGGTAAATAATTTAAGAAATTTGTTGTTAGTCCACACAATTTCTAAAATTCAAATCACATTTAATCTTACTATATGATACTTATTTCAGTGTTTTGGAAAATATACAATTAATGATTAAACAAAATTAGTCACAATGTTCTGAAAATCATTCTCAAAAATGTTATATGTTCTCTCTGTTACTGTGACTGGGGCATTCAAAGGGCAAATTATGTCTGTATATGGCACCCAACAAGTGTCTGCTTTTTTCGGCCAATGGAAGTTTCGTGTTGGGCCAGGTGGGTGTAGAAAGTTGACTTTACAATCCTGTTCCTCATCATTAATCTCTTCTACCACTCCAATCCACCATAATTTGTCATACTTGCATGCCACAAATTCTTGTCTAGTTGGTATGCATACCTTTTTTAATTCTTGTCCAGCAAATATAAACTCGCCAGCAAACTCCTCATCTTCTGAGGTTCATTTAAAACTTATTGTGCTTGTGTTCATTGGACAAAAGAAATCAAAACCTCTTGTACCTGGGATAGTTTTACCAGTAGCAAACCTCTCCTGTAAGTCTTTACGAACTACAACCATATGCTCCTTTGTAATCAACTGAAATTTAATATCTCTCATTGCATCTTTGCAGAAAGTCAGCATACCAAATAAAGTTAAAATTTGATTTGATAGTGACCGTTGCAAGCTAGCATTTGCAGTTAAGCGTTTTACAGTGCCACCAATTCCATCGCAGACAGATTTCCCAAGGCTAGTGGCAAAAAAGCTCCAGCTTGCTTGTAGCTTGAAATCATTTTCATGGTGACATAAATTTAGCATATTTTTAAAGTTCTTATACTGTGCAGCACAGCCATCTGAAAAATATTCAACTCTTTGTATCCCGGGCATCTTCTCTTTGATGTAAGTACATATTTCACGTTGAATTGCATACACAAAATTTGTATCATGCTCCAAGTCATCTGATAAAAAGCAAAAAGACTGATGTGAAAGTTCATTTTCCATTTTGTAATAAACAACAACAGGATGCACTGTGCAGTAGCTTTTGTTCCAATGATACGATTG
Organism: Rhopilema esculentum; assembly: GCF_057945365.1. Classification (NCBI taxonomy): domain Eukaryota; kingdom Metazoa; phylum Cnidaria; class Scyphozoa; order Rhizostomeae; family Rhizostomatidae; genus Rhopilema; species Rhopilema esculentum. The sequence continues at coordinate 714,657 of NC_142824.1, read as the reverse complement.
CACTTCGTCCTGAACAACAAATGTGTAGTTCTCGGCAAAGTCACCAAGGACTAGTACTGAATCAGTTTCCAAAGTTTCTTTGCGGTCTTTCAAATACCTTCCCTGGCGTCTGGCAATAGAGGAGTGTGAGGTCAAATTGTCAATTGCTTCAATAACTAACTCCACAAAATCTTCCACATCTAATGATTGTTTTATTAAGTCCATTCTATCGGTACTCTGCCACTGCTGAAAAGTTACTTCATCATCAAAAACTGAAAAGTGACTTTCCAGAAATGTCTTGAGAACCTCACTCCCTGGACATGCAGGGCAACGGTGTAACATGCACATTCTATTGTCACTATCGCAAACAACCATGTTTATTAGATCCTTGTATGTCAGTCCAGTTTTAGTAGCATCAGCAAGAAGAATGGCATTCTGATGGATGGCACATACACAGACGGCGTGAGTACCACTTGAGCCTACATTTACACACCGTTTTGGCCGCAAGGAGCAAAACTTTGAGAAACCCACTTTGCACTCTGGATATTTGCTTTTGTATAGTTTATATAATTCTTTCAAATTACACAACAGCAGACGTTTTTGCATGTGTATATTTTTTGCAATACTGACATAGTCTTTTTTCCCTGGAAGAAGTCTTGAAAATTGATCGTCTTCATAAAATCGTTTTACTTGGTTTGAAACAGTAACTGGCAGTGATTTGCCTTGTTTAGCAGATGGCATTGAGCAAATTCCTTCTTCATCCTTGAATTTCAGTGCTTTTTGAACCAGGTAGCGTGAGACATCAAAAAAAGAAGCTACATGGTTTATAGTCCATGATTTAGGAGTCAGTGTCAAAAGCTGTATCTTCCTTCGAAATGTAGACACTGCCATTTGGTTTTTTACTTCTTCCATTAAGTGGTCTAAATCTTGGGCTTTTTGTTCCATTTCTGCAGGAACATCGCCAACTGGTAGTGAAATCCCATTTGCTGATACACCTATCGCAGTTGCAACATGGTGCTGAACTAATTTTGCTGCTTTGTCTAGTTTTTGGTTGGCATATGTTAAGCGCCTGTGTTTTGGCATACCATGAGTTTTGATTGGGGATTCGCCAATGGCTTCAAAACTCTCATTGATTTTGGAACGAATAGAGCTTTGTGCCACTTCATTTTCAATTTCAGAGAAATCCATTTCATTGTCTGAGTCATTTGCATTTTCTTTTAAAAAGTGGAAGTGTTTTTGGTAGCAGTTTCTACATAATTGCCATCCTGGAACACATAGTATTCCTTTTTCCATAAAATCTTTTGCAATTTCGGTTGAGATTTTGTGCCCACCTTTTACTTGCTTCTTGTGTAGCTTAAATGGATCACAGCATTTGTTGAATCTTTTTTCAAACACTGAACCAAACTTTGCCTCATGATGAAAGCAGATGCTATCGATGATGTTATCTCTTAGTCCTGATCTCCACAGCAATACATCTCGTGCCTCTGAATCAATACTGCTAAAAAGCTTGATTCCAGGCTTACGAACGTGATGAAGTTTGTGGCAGTCTTCCTCCAAATAAACACCAAAGTCACACTTTTCAGATTCCATGATAAGTTTTTCAAACGGAAAGCATAGACGAACATAGATGTAAATGAAGTGAAAGGAACTTTAAGAGTGATTTATATCAACTGGATTCAAGAAAAACAAATTTTGTCATTTCCTGTCAACTTGTTTTGTTTCCTCAAAAGATTAGCAAAGAGGTGTGAAAAACATTATCCTTACATGGATTAAATGATGAATTGATAGCGATCTTCTTTAACTTCCTTTGAAAGGAAATCTTACCTTTACCTGCTTTCAATAGAAACCCTGCATGAAAAACACACCCTTGACAAACAGAATCTCCTTATTTCTAAGACACAGTTAAGTCAGAATAAAGCAGGGGTGTAGAAGTAAAGATTTTGTTTAAAACATGTCTTGGATTTACAACAAATTTCTTAAATCATTTACCAAATATTACAACCAAAATCAAGCAGTTTATAAGATGTGTGCTTTGTAAAAGGTGGCAATGAAATAGAAATCCAATAAGCACCATTGAATTATGATTTAACTTTATGTGTTTTCTGGAAAGCTAGTCTGCATTATTTCTTATCACTTTACCAGCTATAGAGAAGCAAAAAATAATGTAAAGCATTATAGACAAGGTATTTCAAAATTTTAAAACCAGAAAAAAACAGCCCCTGGTGTGAAATTTCTTATAAAACCAATTTGGTAATCATCATAATCATAACCAAAATTGCCAAAATGAACATTTGATTTCCAGTTATTATATTCTGGCACTCTTTCATATACAAACAAAGGGTTTAATCCTTTTTGATAGATTCAGGTGTGCTGAATTTGAAAATGAACTTCAAAGTTCCATATCACATCATCTACATCTCCATTTTTGGGGTTCTTTGAGCCCTGGTTCGCAAATTTTGCGAAACAAATTTTCATGCTTCAAGGTCAAAATTTTTAGCTTTCTATAATCTACAGCTAATAACTGTTAGCATTTTTGAAATCAGCACATTTGATTACCCTTAGTTATCAATTTTCAAGGATATATGACTATTCTATCAAATTTTAGAGGCATTTATACATAAACCGGTAAGGTTAAAAAGGACGTCGCTGAAAATTTAATGCCTATCAAGGTGCAGATTTGAAAATGCTCTAGTTCAGGAACCAATCAAGATATAGAGCTGAAATTTGGGGTTTTTCTATATTTTGTTCATACCTTCATATGTACCAAAAATGAACAAAATCTGAGGTGGTGGGTTACAAATTTGAAAAATATGTGCTGTTTTGACATGGAATGGCCCTACTTATACTTCATTCATTTAAGAATATGCCCAATTAGGACATACTATTTGCACTATGATGGCAGTTTCTATATTTACCACCCCCATGATGCCAATCCCAGCAAAGTACCACGCCCAATTTTTATAAAAAATGTGGATCTGTAAAAATTTCTTATTTTAGGCCCTGCATGGAATCCATACTTGATCAGCACCATTGAAAGACTTAAATCAGTAGGCCTAGGCCTGGAAAGCTAAAAGATGATGAAATGAAAATGTGTAAATTTTAAAACAAATCAACTGATTTTGGTGATATCCGAGAACCTTCCGTTTAAACAATAGTAGCTAGACAGTATAATTTATATAACAGAAAGGCTGGTAGGTCGGTGCAAGGATTTGATCAAACAAATGAACAGAAGAGTTTGTATCGAGTTTGCATTCGTCGTAAAAAGTTTGTATCATCACTTACACTTTCTACAATGCATGTGAAACTCTGCAGCTTTCCAAAACATATATATAACCTGACAGATAACTGTTGAAATGAGCAATTGGGTGTCAATTTTTAAGTATCAAGAAGTTTACCTCTGGAGGAAGACTTGTACTTTCTGCTTTCATTATTGGGCCTTTAGGTTCAGTTGGTATGCTGCTTTCCGCCGTTGCACCAAACAGACTGCTGAATGTCTCCATAGCTAATCATATGCATATGACATTAAAAAAGGACTTTTTCTCAGTTTACAAAACTTTGTACCTTTTCGTGACTGTTTACATTTTTCCGCGAAAATTATGCTTCAAGGCCGCGCAGAGCCCGCCATTTATGTTTTTCGGCGTACTGTGGTGCAGTTTCCCGGATGTTTATATGATGCAAAATGGTGAAATCTCCTTTTGAGTTTGCCACGTGACAGATAAAACAGGACGCGATCTTGCCGACTGCCTGATGCAACTTCGTAACAGACCGTGCAACATCATTCCACGCGAAAATCCCGCAAGGGTGTGTGTGTGTGTGTGTGTGGGGGGGGGGGGGGGGGTTGTGATATCCCCTCAATCTAAAAATAGTCGGTTTCGTAGGGCAATCGAAGATTTTATAGGGCGCTAAGAAGAATTTTATTGTAGCGCAGCCACAGAAACGCCACCACTGAAGCTTCCTGACATTGCATTTTAAGCGAACGGAACAGGTATGTCTGGAAGAGCTCAGTTATTAACAAAACGAAAGCATTTCTAACTGAACTGTCATAGCCAATGGATGCAATGATGGTTGATGTATATGTTTATGAGGACAATGTTGAGTCCACACAAATTAATTTAAGTTGTAAATTATTTTCATGATAGACAGAGCGCCACTGGGAGGCTAGAGAGCTGGTCAAGATAAGAATATTTTTACCAATTTTCCGTTACTTTTTAAATTTTTCCCATTAAACAATAATCAGTTTTCTCGAGAAGCGTCGAATTATCTTTCCCAAGCAGTATAGTATTTTGCTAAATTTTAGTCTGGGAGATGCTTCTTAGCTCTCCTTTTAGAAATTTTCTTTAACGTCAGAGCCAACCATGGTGGGTCCTCCTACCTCATTAAGCTTGATTCTTAGCCCCCCCCCCTCCCCCCGCGCTCAATTTCGTGGCGCCGTCTACATAATGTAGCCAAAATCATATGCCATAATCATAATTTACGCTCATGTAGAGGAACAGATATTTCATAGGCAATGAAGTTTCAAATTTGTTTTTATTGCTTGGAAATTTATCCTTGGTAAAGATACATACATACATACACACATACATACATACATACATACATACATACATACATACATACATACATACATACATACATACATACATACATACATACATACATACATACATACATACATACATACATACATACATACATACATACATTTTTTATTTTTTAAGCAGGTTAGAAAGTCTGGCAACTCAAAAGAGCTGATGTGGACCTGCTATAAATTAAAGGCTAAAAGAAATAATTATTACATCATGTAAAAGATAAAAAAAATTTAAAAATTGTTTACTAGCAGTCTAGTAATATTTAAAATCATTCTCTTTGTTTAAAAATCCAGTTAATCCTTTTTGAAAAGTGAAGTTATTTATTGTCTGACGCGCCTTTTTTAGTCTTGTTTTGAAAGTTTGTACACTTTCTGCGTCCTTAATTTGGTCTGGGATGTTGCTATGTATGTGAAACTGTTTCTCCCAGTCTTTGTATTATATCTTTTCACTTCGAACTGGAGTTTATTTCTTGTTCTTTGTTTTTCCGGGTCTTTCTTTTGAAACATCTGTGCAATTGATTGATCAGCTGATCCAAAGTATATCTGGTGCATTAATGTGAGCAGCCTCCGTTTATACAAAAATGAGATTGGCTGCCAATTTGCTCCTGCAGGGCTCTCTTCATTACTTAAGCTTCGAGGTAGATTGTGTATTAGCCTCGCTGCCCTAGCATGGTTATCCTCAAGCATAATAAATGTAGCTTCAGAACAGTTTCCCCACACCAGGGCCGTAAATCCCGGGGGGGACGGGGGGGACTGGACCCCCCCAAAAAATCTGGAGCAAAACGATTTTTTGGAGAAATTACCATCATTTTCCTTGAAAGAAAGAAATCCCTGGTAGCCGGGTTAGAACCAAACTACGTTTTTCTGTGTTATTGCAACAAACCTCAGGCAATAAGGTTATTTTTGTAAGCAGAGTGGTTTTTATAATTTTTACAAGATAAAAACTTACCGTTTTTTACCGTTTTATTTTTGAAAACAAAGTACAAAATAAAAAGAGAGCAATCTGTCATTTTATTTGACCTATTTACTAACTTATTTACGTGCATTTCTATTATTTGTCTATTATTTGCTTTTATTCAGTAAATCACTTTTTGTATCATTAAAATGTATTCATTTTTGATCTGTAAACATGGCCTACTGAAAGCACTCAAAATAAGGAAGACGCACATTTCTGTTCAGAAAGTAAATTTCTACCAATCAATACAACAGCGTCTCACATTTCCCCAAAGTCTGTCACTAAGGTTTAAGCATGATTCTTCCCCTCCAAAATTTCACCCAATAAACAATAATCTGTGTTCTTCTGAAAAACGCCGAACTTTCTATCCTGAGCGATTCTAGTTTTTTATTAAATTTAGTCTGGGGGAGGCCTTTCTAGAAGATAAAATTTCAAAAATTTTCTTCCGCGTCGGACCCAACCATGGTGGGTCCCACTACGACAGTTAACTTGATTCTTAGCTCCCAAGGCTCAATTTCTTGGGGCCATCTCTGAAAAATGTTATCCATCCAATTATCAACACAAGTCAATGTACTAAGGAATATCTGTAAATACCTTCTATAGAGCAGAAAGTCTTGAGAAATCCAAAAATATTGACTTTTGTTTTTAAAGTAATTTGCCCCTCAACTGTTTCCATAAAGCATAACACATACCCTTGTGGTGCCATGACCCACTGCATACTTTATATTCATTCGCTCTGCTGACCCCCCCCCCCCCCAATTCACATGACAGATTTACGGCCCTGCCCCACACTGAAATGCAGTACGTTGTCCTGGCAATGATTGTTGTGTAATATATTTCTTCTAAGACTTTTGATGGTAGGCGTCTCATTCTTTTCAATGCACCCAGTTTCTTGGAAAAACTTCTGCATACATTTTGTACTTGAGGCTTCCAATCTAGCCTGTTGTCTATTCGCAATCCAAGACAAGTTGATTCTTGGACAATCTTTATGTGGTCGTCTCCATACAAAATGGGTCTCATTGGCCCTATAAAGGGAGACCTCATCATGAACATTGCCTCACATTTTCCTGGATGTACTTTCAACTTGTTCCATATGCACCAACTATGTATCTCATCCATTATGCCGTTTAATGTGTCTACAACACTTTCCAAGTCTTTGCCTGTGCAATAAACGGTTGCATCATCTGCAAAGAGATACATTTCACCTTGCGTAATTGCAGATGGTAAGTCATTGACATGTAAACTATACAGCTTAGGGCCTAGTAAGGATCCTTGGGGAACACCAAACTTTACATGTTTTGTTGAACTGCACTCACCATTAATCTCAGCATACTGAATCCTGTCTGTAAGATAATTCATAATCAATGCGTGTAAATTTTCAGAAATTCCAGCTGCTTGCAATTTATACGACAAATTTCATGGGAAACCGTATCGAAAGCTTTTTGGAAGTCTATAAACACCACACCAACAATCAAGCCGTTATCAACTGATTGTTTCCATGACTCTGTCAATTTTAAGAGGATACCCTCCGTAGATCTTCCTTTGGCGAATCCCCACTGCATGTCAGTCACAATGTTGTTATCGTCTAAATGGTTATCGACAGTGTTGCAGATTTGACTCTCTAGTAGCTTAGATGGGATGGACAACATTGAGAGAGGCCTGTAATTTGTTCTCTCTTTTTTCTTTCCTTTCTTGAAAGAAGATTTAATCCGTGCTATCTTCCAGCATCTTGGAAATACACTCTGTTGGAAACTTGATTTGAAAATAATATCCAGGCTGTTTACAATGCTGCCTTGAAGAATTTTCAGTTCTCTGCTGGTAACTGAATCAGGTCCTGACGCTTTATGCGGACTTATTTTCCTTAACTGCTTCAAGATAACATCTCGAAGAATTGTCGTAGCTTGGATCTTGTACTGTAGGAGTTATTCTATATACATGTTCAATTTCTTGCCATTATTTTGTGTGAATGTTTGTGATATCTCCCTGCCAATATTTGCGTAGAAATCGTTCATAACTTCAGCTTTCTCTTTGTCGCCAACAATTAGCTCTCCCTCTTTCGATTTTAATGGGCCTATTTTCGTTCTTTTTCCCTTATTGGTTACTTTGCTATAAATCTTCCAGAAATCTTGCTTGCTAGTTACTTCACTGAACTGCATTGAATTACTTCACTGAATTGGAGAGAGCAGTTCAGTGAAGTAACTAGCAAGCAAGATTTCTGGAAGATTTATAGCAAAGTAACCAATAAGGGAAAAAGAACGAAAATAGGCCCATTAAAATCGAAAGAGGGAGAGCTAATTGTTGGCGACAAAGAGAAAGCTGAAGTTATGAACGATTTCTACGCAAATATTGGCAGGGGTTTCCTTAGGAGTTTCCTTGCTTCATTTTTGCCCTCCGATATTGGTTCCATTCGTTTGACGTCTTTGGTGTTCAATCGCATTTTCTTAAAAGTTTGTATCTATAATTCATCATCTTTCTGATCTTGCTGTCAATCCAGGGTAAGGAGTCAGACCTGATCTTCGCTTTTCTTCTCTTGATGTGGTCCTCAACTACATTCTCATACATTTTTGACCAGCACCATGTCATATCATCTATATCATCAAATGTTGAGCATACCCACCAAGGAGCATTCTCTATATCATTCTTGAATGCTTCTTCATCTAAAAGTTTGTAATTTTTGACGGTGATAATCTTTGGTTTTGCTTTACTTCTCTTTAGGGTGTACTTTACATAGACCAATTTATGATCTGCTATGCAGATGTCTTGGACACCACTAGTTACCACCTTGGATGCGTCATTAACTATAACAAGATCTAATACAGTCTTTATTGTCTCAGTTACTCTTGTGGGGTCTTTGATCATGTTTTTAAGGTTGTAATTATTTAGTATCGTTTTTAATCTCCTTCCCTTATCATTCATACCATTTGGTGTTAGATCAGAGTTCAGATCTCCAATGATCAGTAAATTCTTCCTTGTTTGCCATATTTGCTCTAATACTGGGGGAATAAATGTGCATTGGTAAAGCTTTCACTAGTAACCTATAAACAAACCTTTGCTTCGAGGTCTGAAGGGCACCACTCAATTTTGCAGGGCAAAAACCCTTTTCACGCCCCCCCTTCAAACCTATTGGCCAAGTTACGCCACTGGGTGCATCATCGACAGGGGCGGTGCTACGGTAGAGCTTACTCTAAGGAAAATATCCAGCTCAACAAATTATCACTATATTCTTAAGCGATGAATTGCCATTGCTCCTCTTTACTCCATATTCGCAAACCGAAACCTTTATGGCCTTTAGGTCCTATCCTTCAATTTAACAGTAAAAATTACGGCTAAGGTAATAAGTCTTGTCATATTCTATAAAATGAAGGTGAATCAGCCATATCACCTGACCGGTACAGTTCTCTACATCATCAGTACAGTCGAACTATTTCATTCAGATGCAATGTGATGAGAAAAATAGTTAAAAAACAAAGCATTTCATTTCTTTATTGTTTTGTCTGAATTTTCCAGCTCCACATTTGGAATTCCAGCTCTAGGGGAGTGGGGGTGTGTGACCCTCCAAAAGTTATGAATCTGTTCTTTACTCAGCAGATTCGGCTCATATGATAGTCTTCGCTCCTCGGCATGTTAATATTTCAACTGTTATTTGGCAAACTGAAACCAGTGAGAACTGAGAATCAAACTTCACATAAATGGTGTTATGTCACGAATGGAAGAATTACATTTTGGTGTTCCACAGGGATCTTTTCTTGGATTTCTCATTCCAATACTTTGTATCAACGAGTTCCCGTTTGGTCTAAAAAGCTACTAGGTTAACAGAATCGCTAAGAAAGCGCTTTTTTCTTTAAGAAAAATCTTTAAACTTTCTTCTGTTGAGTCTTAACAAAATCTCCATTCGATTACGTTTGGACATATCTATGTGGTACTTTCCATTAGCTAGATCATATTGGCCTATTAACTTAGGGTTACTGCAAGGCACAGTAGAAGAAAATTTATTTTCGATTGCAGGCATCATGGTAGATCAACCCTGAAGGGCTTGATTTCCATTGAACTTTACAATCATTTTGGACTCGATTTAACTTTCAGAATTTTAGGGCAATATCACGTAACTGCTTGAATGTTCTATTTAAGCATGGCATTTGGTTGCCACATTCAGAAGAATTTTTCATTTCCCCTACATTTGTTTTAAAACTCAGATTCACCTGAAAGTTGATTCGTCAGTAATACCATAGTCAATCTTCATTAAACATTTTTGCCGCTTGAATAAAAAATGTTGTCGAAACGTTAACTGCATGAATTGATATAAAATGCATCAGATAGGTAGTCTTGGGTTAACAATTATACTTGAATAGGGGGATGGGGCGCCCCCATCACTACATCCCTGCATTAAGGCTGTTTCTACCAAGGTCTTTCGTCAAGGTCGTTTCTATCGCTTAGCCCTTTCTGCCTGAAGAGAATTAAAAAACTCTTTAAACATGCATTAAATGAGCGCCAGTTGGGGTTGTACTGGGTCATCAGACATTGACCAATGACAAAATCTTCACAATCGTGCTTCTAGAATAATCACAAAAAGCAGTTTTGAAACCTAATGCAAACAACTTCTTGACAAGTTGGGCTGCAAGTATATGCAAGAACTACGGTCTTCAAGTTCCTCAATGGCTTGGCTCCACAATACTTGTGTAACATTTCCACAAGAAAAAGATTAAAAATGCTCGTTCCGTAGCCTATGCAATGCTAAGCGGAATTTTGGGGAGCAAAATTCCATAGAGCTTCCCCACTGAATTCCAAGATAACTTTTTTCGTAAATAGTGTCAAAAATAAAATTGTTCAACCCTTTCAATTCTATTGTAAATATTGTGTAATTGTGAGTGGTTTTATATTAAGGTTTTCTTACACACCAGCAAATTTTATATTGCATTTACATTTTATCGGAGGGTCCCTTAAAAAGAGTTTCTGCTGAAAGGAAACCCTTCCTTGAAGTAATGCAAAGGGGTACTAAACCCCCTCAGTCCCACCCAGCCCGGTTCCTGTGCCTATGGAGGATAAAATGTGTATCTAACACTCTCCTATAGGTAATGTATATCTAACAATCTTTCCTAATAAGTCAACTTGGAAGCAAAATTATCAAGTATATTAAAATAGAAAATCATATTTTTGAACGTACAAGAACAATGGTGAGTACATGGTTATAAAGAATCTCAAGAAACAAAATTGTGTTTATTGAATGACCTTGTTTACAAAACTTTAATATCGTTTTCTTCAGTTATGCTCATTAGACGAACGAATTCGATGACGTCATAGCAGGAAGCTGTCTTTTCCAAAGATATGCGTAAGTAGTAATTGCACAGCAACTTGAGAATTTAGTTGACTGTCTTTGACGTTTGAACATAAAACTGTACAATTTAACTTCGAAGCTTGTTTCATGATTCATTTTTGGCTCTAGATAAAGAAACAGGTTCTTGCTTTGACTCTCTATTAACTTCAATCTTTGTGTATGCGTGACTCAAAAACGAAAAACGTAAGTGAAGTTTTGTCATCGAATGTTTTGCTATACCTATACATTTTCCAAATGTGTTTGTTTAATTTGGGCACCATTTTTGTTAAATTTTGTTTGTTTCATTAAATAACCTTTGTTTGTTTTTGTCTGCCGTGTTTGGTTCTGTATATCTTTTTGCATTAGAGTAGAATTTATTGAACTGCAGAGGTTCTTGTTTACAAGTGCACAAAAAGTTCTTAGAACTGCATATTTTGTGTAGAACTGCACTTTGAAAAAACGCTGGCGGTACTGTGTCTCGGGTAAAAGGATAATTCGAGCAAAACGATCAAGTCTTTTGATCAAATCATCAAATGATCAAATTAATTGACTTGAATCATTAAATCATGAAAAATTATATGAAAATATACATAAACAGTTATAAGGAAAAAATCGTCAATCCGAGATGTTACATTTTCTGTGCGCAGTTACAAAGATCATTCACATTACACTTTAAACTGGTATTTGTCAAAGAATGTAATTAAAATGTTCATCTATAAATTATGAGAAAAGGTATAGAGAGAACAATCAGCAAAGTACTGACAAACGACAGTGCCATGGCAAAGTGGTTTTGTGTTTAAATTTGTTATAGTTATCGCAGATGCTTTAGCCATGACAAATTATATATTCATAAAAAACGGTATAGTCACGGCAAAGTGTATACAGGCACGTAAATAATAGGGGGGCGTGGGGGGCGTAACGCCCCCCCAAAGTTTGGAAAATCCAGTTACAGTTGGAAAACGTAACGGTTGACTTGGAATTTTTTTCTTAAGACCAAACTTGTGAATTTTATATTTTAAGAAGTTTTTTTATTTTAATTTATAAAAATTCTAAACATTAAAATTCACAGGCTGAAGCTGATCCATCCAATCGTTTTCTATTGTGAATCCCTTCTCCACTGGGTCCAAATTGCACACTTGCCCCGTTTTCTTTTTCTTTCTTTCTGACGGGAGTTGAATCAAATTACGAACAGGCAAGGTGAACTTACGGATAAGAAACTTGAAACTTACAGTTTGGAATAATAATACCCGCATTGATCAGAAAATATTAGAGTGGGAATTTTTTTAGAAACTACGAGTAGTTAATTCAATAAAAGATTAAGAATCTTTCAGTACTAAAAATTCTCAACGCTTCTTATAAAAAACGAGTTTATGCTAAACTCCCCCTGTTATTTGTTAATGTCCTTGAGTCCTTATCATAAATTCCTATGACAAAACTGCTGTGGAGCAAGAACACATTGCAAAAACTGCAGTAGAAGTATTTGATCAAAGAAGAGTATTTCATCTTTCGAATCAGGCATATGCACAAGTTTGTTCTCAAATCATCATTTCAGTTGTAAAGAATGAAAAGGCATTTGGCCCTCTGAAAAGTTTAAAGGTAGTTTTCTTCGATCAAGAACGAAAATAAAAGGCCCAAATTCTTGGTGCTTCTATATCGTGAAAAAATGTATTTTAGATAAAATTGATCAATTGATCTGAAAGAATACTACTAATCATTAAGTATATCTAATACTGGTTTTGCTTAAATGTTGCTTTACTTCTTACAGTATGTTTAATGTTTGTTTCATGTTAATCAAAATTTAGAGATTTAGGCTTTTATGCTTTAGGCTAATTATTGAGCAAATATTTGGTAATTATAAAGAAAAAATAACTATGGTGCTCGGGCTATTTACAAATATCAATTTGGTAGGTACAACAGATCTACTGGTCGAATGAAAAATTTAGCACTTGAAGTTGGAATTTTCATACTTCCACGCCCCCCCAAAATTAGCAACTTGTTTTCGTCCCTGAGTGTATAGCCATAGCCCCTGAGTTTGGCAACAGGGCAAGAAAACAAAATTTCAATAAACAGAATCGGTGTGACTTCAAGCAAGGATTTGACAGAATATATCAATTTTTGGACATTTTTGCTAATAGGACACTTGGAGTACGTTCAATCTTCGGTGTCTCGCATCTTCTCTAAATTTATTTTGAGATATTTGTTTCAATTAATTCAATGTAGTTTCTAACTGGTGTAAATTCAGGATATTTCACACAGAATTCCATGACCGAAGCTGCGATGCCTTATTGTTCGCAGCTTTCATCTTCCTTTTTGCAAACAAACGGTCCTCCACTATCGCCATGATACGGATTTGTAGAGCTGCGAGTCCCGTACCCGGCGCAAATCCTGTCCTTTCTATCGCTGCAGGATTTGCGAATAACTATCGGTAACAATGCTTGCTGCAATGTGTTGACAAATGCTCTTCCGTGCTCTGCTGTGTCCCATCCTGTCAAGAATAAAAATAAAGTTTTTGACAAGTTGAAATTTTATGACTAGAAAAAAGCTGAGAAAGACTTTGTATGTGAGATTGTCGAGCAGACGATACCACTATCTACATATGCGACTCTGAGGCCATAAATGTCATTGGCCTACTAGAACAAGATGCCATCCAACTATCAACTTGGTATCCTGAAAACTATATGAAATAAAACGCGGACAAATGTCATTTTATGATTTTTGGCGAAAAAAAAAGATGAAATTAAATGTAGGAATGGCGGTAATAGAAGAAAGTGACGAACAAACATTACTGGGAGTTACACTAGATACAAAACTTAACTTCAAAACTCATGTGCAGACTCTTTGTAAAAAGGCCAGCCAAAAACTGCATGCTTTATCTCGCATTTCGATTTTCGTGGAATCCAAAATAATAAAACTGACGATGAACACTTTTATAATGTCACAATTCAGCTACTGCCCATTTATCTGGATGTTTAATGACAAAAATATTAATAAGAAGATAAACAGGATACAGGAAAGGGCCTTTTGAATCGAATACAAAGACAACACTTCACCTTACGAGAAATTGTTAGAAAATGAAGTTTCGGTATCTATACATCAGAAGAACCTACAGTTGCTCATGGTTGAATCCCTCATTTATGATAGAAATTTTTGGGGAGAAGACAATGCCATATCAGCTAAGAAACTTGAGCAATTTAAACCTACCAAAAGTGAGAACCACATGCTATGGTACAGATACAGCAAGGTTCATGCGTCAAAGAATATGGGCAAAATTACTTATAGAAGTGGAAACTTCAGTCTCTTTGACTGCTAAGTCATCTTACTACATCTTCACTCTCTTTGACAAGACATCTGTAAAAACATCTTAAGACAACAAAATGCAAACATTGCAACTGTAGGATTTGCAAAACTTTTATATATGGATTAGGTTTTTTGTAATTATTATGTATTTCATTTTTATACACTATTTGTAAAGAGTTGGCCTCAATTAGCTTTTATTATTAGCTATTTCGAACAGCACACTTTAAATCAAAGTATTAATAATAATGGAAACATTTCATTTTCAATTCAACTTAAACTACAACTACAAATCTCACTATTACAAGGTAATTTGCAATTGGCTAGCCTGGTTTTACAAGAAAAAACTATAACAATCGTAAGGTAAAAGGAAAAACTGAGAAAAATAAAACAACAAAAATTAAAACGGATGTAATTCCGGATTTGTCCATGGTTTATTTTTGCAACAAATAATAATAATAATAATAATAATTTTTTTTTAAACATCTCATTTTCATTGAATACATTTTAATTTTACAATTATACGACTCGCTTTTACAGGCATCATATAATTGGCTTATCTGCATTACAATATTTAAAAGTCAATTAGTTCGGGCCTTAGCCATGGTTTGTTTCGACGACAGAAGATATAGTAGGTGCAGCGGATAGAAATGTTCATGAGTTTCAAATAATAATAATAATAATAACAATAATAACAATTATAATGCTAAACACCCCCATTTAAGTGCCCCGGTGAGAGGTCAGATCTTTGCCGGGGTGGCGGCCATTTTTTGGTGGGGAGAATGATGCTCAAATTTGAAACCGGGGATCCTTTAATTTGTACCGAGGACAGTGTTATTTCAAATGGGGACAAAAAACAACAGGAACATGGCATGTGTAATTTGCCTGCACCAAGCACTTTTTTAGCTGGACGACAACACATCAGCATTGACACTAGCTGCACATTATACAATTCGCAACTATACAAACATTGGCAAAAAGTAAATGAAAAGTTTGGAAACATAGCACGTTTCAAATTTTTAAGGACCCTTTGGTAGAAACATTGACAAGCCAAAATAATAACAACGGACCTTTCAGCCCCAAAGATCTGATCATATCGGGACAAGCTCTGAATACAGTAGCTACCCGAGGCGGCACCATGGTTGCCACCAAAGGAAAGAAAATTTTTGAATTTTGATGATTCTAGTTCGCTGGAAAATGCCCTGTTCTAAGCAATTTTCAAGACAGCAGTTCTCCTAATTGTACTGAAATTTCCTTTATTTTTGCAAATAGATTTTGCAGATATAAGCAAATTTTCCGTGGTCTTGAAAATAGGATGCTTTTGCGCGACTTCTAAAACCAGGTAAACAGAACTACTAATTGTCAATTGACCCTCTGGTCTTCTCATTTTGGAATTTCTTTTTTGCATGGAAAAAGGTCTGGAGCTCATTGTGAATTTCAGTTAACGATTCTTCTGAAACAATGTAGAGAATTTTGACACATGGTACAACTTTACCAGCGGAGGTTCTTGATTTTGATTCATTACCAAAATAAAAAAACTCGAAATCGTTGGCTTCTGTAGAAAATTCCATCCAAGTGAGGGTGCCAGGACAGAAAAGGTGCTAATATCAAAAAAAGTGTCACTGATAAGCTCCTCTAGTTAGGGTTTGCTTTTTTCTTTCTCTTCCTCTTCAGACTTTCTGTGTGTGTGCCTATTACGTCATTACTGGCCTGTTCTAGGCCAGGCAAAACTTCATAATGAACTCCTGCTATATCTCAATGCCTTTTTATCTTTCTTTTTCTTCTTTGCATGTAAATTCCCTGTAGAGTCAAATAATCCCAACAAAGATTGGTGAACAGTCTATCAACCCAAAGGGCAAATTATGCAAATTTTTTAGAGAAACTGATGGATGAGATTCAGTGGTGGAACTACCACATCACTGAATTTTGCAAGAAGTTACTCGGACTACCTGATCATTAGCTCAGGTGCATGGAGCCTTACCAACTAAAAATATCTTAATCCATTATTCCGACTACAGAATAAAATTATTCAAGCCATTAAATTACAAGCATTTTCTGCTCCCTCCTTGCAAATTTTCCATCCTTTAAAAATCAGCCATAAAAAGTACTACACACAATTATTACAACCTTAATCTATAATGCACTTTACAAGCTATCTCCTTCTTGCTTTCATGGCTACTTTCAGCTAAATCAACTGTTCATGGGACTGGTGCTCTTCAGGCTACAAGAGGTGTTTCGAGCTCTTTAAAATACTACCTTGTATGGCCTTCAAACTATTCAATGATTTGGTCTGAAACTCAAGTCTCGTAGTCAGTGAAAATGGCAATACCATCGAATTGTTGATCTTTCAGCAAGAGTTGGTAAGTAGCCATATGATAGTCTCATTTACTGGAGTGTCAGATTGCAGGAGATGCAAATTCGCATCAATAAATATAAAAGGTAGTTTACGCATGCATCAGCCATAAATGATTCCGGCTTGGATTCCGAAATTTGCTACAAGTTGGATTGCCGGGGAAACTCTGGGGCGCTTTTGGTACCGAGGTTTGGTACCGAAGACTTGTGACCGAGAAATTTGATCGAGGCGATCTATCCCGGGGGCAGTTATTTGTACCGGGGAGGATCTTGCTTTAATTATTGCACCGGAGAATTCACCGGGGCAGGAAACGCCGGGGCACTTCGACAAGGGTGCATGCTAAAGTTTGCAGCTTCTAGCTCTCCCCCCCCCCCACAAGTTATTTCGGGCTTCGGGCCTTGCTTCAGGCCTTGCTTCGGGCCAGTGAATCCGTCTTGTATTGCACGTTGAACCAATCCCTCTGGCATCTACCAAGTACACTACACCCTTCAATGCTGTTAGACTGCTCTCCTTCTCTTCTATCATCCACCTTTTCAAAACTTATTTCATGAATCTAACACCAAATAATAGGCCTGCCTATCTTATCTCTAATTAAGCCCGTTAAGTGAGATCTAAACTTCATTTTGAGCAGCTCTTTTGACACAAGCTATGTAAAAGTTTAAAACTCAATAGCCCACGAGAAAAATCCATATGTTTTTCTGGCCCGGCATTCAAAATACTTAACCCTATCCAGACTAGGGGGGGGGGGCACAAAGTGCCCCCCTAGTTGGTTTTTCTTTCATAACTTCAGGAGTTTTAAAGCAATACCCCTCAGACCTCCTGACTTTTAGTTTTAACCTATCTGACATATGTTCATATAAAAAGATAATTTTTTTATTATTAATCAGGGGGTTGTGTAGGGGCGTTTTCAAAACTAGTCAAGTAAAAAATAGTTTAATCTGCCACGGATTCGCAACAAAAGTAGATATATTGATGAAAATTAGTATCTAGGTATTAATTTGTCCTCTCTTCATGATTCTGACCAGAAAATTCAAATTCAACATCATTTTCTATGATTTTTCTGCTGCGCATGCGCACACATTTGTTGACATATTTATAGGTATTACATTAATAAAACTGCAAGTTTAGAATAATTTGTCTGCTAAGGCATTAAAAATGAACTCAAACATGACATTTGGTTGTATCGATCATTTAGTTACATAGAAAAAACTATAGCCAATTACAAAATATGTTGAGTTCTTTTGTTTGGAACGTTAATAATTTTGAGAAGTAACATTAAAATTGTGTCAATCTTCTTGTTTCTATTAGAAAATGCATCAAATTTGCTTATTTTAAGATCTTAGCCCGATGCTTTGGAATTCATGAATATTTTAAGATTTTCTAAAATTTTCTAAATTTTTGCTTCACCCGTCCACCATTATGATGACGTCATCGTAAAACCACGTGACTTAAAAATTGAACAAAAATACTAAAATGTGGAGAAAAGGCAAGAGTACCATCCAAACAAAGTTCATTGTCCTAGCTAGAGGGACAAAGAAATTACGGAGGGGGGCACTTTGTGCCCCCCCTAGTCTCCCGAAAGTTTCAAAAAGCCTAGTCTGGATAGGGTTAAGAACTCCTGATTTACTGCATACTCTTAGCTCTAGAGCACCAGAAAAGCACCAAAAGTGCCCTTTATGAAGCTGCCTGTGATCTGAACGCAAATTGTATGTAGCAAGCCAGACTTGCATAAGTTATGTAGAATGAAGTCAAGATTAAATGAGAGTCTTCTTCCCAGAAATAGTAATCACAAATAACCTTTAGACAAATAAATACTTAGAAATGAAAAACCAGCAATTTGCATGCATCAAAGAAATATGTTATAAAAACTAAAACATTTATGCGTTTGCTCTGCAAGAAATACTATACGGAGTCGCATCACTATGTGACCTATTTTCCTAAGAATGAAAATTCCTTAGAATATCAAATTACAAAGATAAACGCGCCTTTTTGTCGGTATTAATGGAAGTTGTCATGATAAAGGGAGAAAATGGCTTGCAGTTGGAGCCTAGCTGACCCAGGAATACTGCATACTACTATAAAGGGTACATGGCTTTAACGGTACCACAAAAAATGGTACATAGAAACTTCTTCCATCAGTAGTCAAGATAAAGCCATGAAATCAATACATTTGGAAATATGTCGCTTTGGGAAGGATATCAAGGCGCTAAGTCCTTCAGAGGAATCTACAAGGACCTCTTGGTAAACACTCAAGTTTATTTGACGTACCAACTATTGTTTTGCTAACATTATGAACAACTGTGATATCAATTAGATTTGAGCACTGGAAGGGAGGAGGGGGGGGGGGGTTACTTCATCGTGCATTTATATATTTATATATGTTCTTCTTTCTACAAAGTAAAATGTGTTTCTACATCTCAAACTATCAAAATGAGAAATTACAACTGGCTACAACTAAGACATAAATATTTACAAAATATTCATTTCATTCGCTTTTTTGCATATATTTGAGAACATTTTTAACCAACATGAATCATGATTTGAATGAAGCAGTTATCATTTAAAAATTAATCCAATTATAGGTCTTTATGACCCAAGTTTAACAAAGGCCTCAAATATTTGCAAACTAGATTATTCAAAAAATTTCTATACACAAATATAAGTCTCTTAAGAACATTTTGGAAAAATATTGGCAAACGTACGACTATGCACAGCTTATAAATTGGAAAATGGCGCGCTGGAGATAAGCATGATTGCAACAGCTTTCTTTGCAGGCAATTCACAGCCACAACGTCCCATTTGGCTTGCAGCCTAGCTAACTGTAAAATGGCAACAGGGTTTTCATGTACGAAGAATGAATGCACAATGACACTCGTAGAATGTCTTTCATTCAAAAAATCAATTTACAAAAGACGTTTCTAGCTTTTTCGAAACTGAACAGCTCACTGCAACGACGATTGGCGGGAACCTAAAGATGTCATCTATAGATGAAAGTAATTGCTAGAACAATCACATATTCAAGTTTATAACCTTAGTTCGCTTGATGCATTTGTCCGCGAGGGGGTGACGGGTGATTCTCCATTCTTCGTACAAAATATGCGAAAGCCAACAGTTCTTGATTATTACGCACAAACGTAATTGTTACAGAAACACGAAAAATTGTCAGGTCAACCATGGTTCAAACGAAGGTATTATTTGGTTTAAAAATTAGGAACTCGTAATCATACCAATGGCTGTTCGCTTTCTTCAGGATAGTATCCTCCTAATGGAGCGGGCTACTAACATCTACATTCAACATAAAGATTATA
This sequence comes from Rhopilema esculentum, assembly GCF_057945365.1. Classification (NCBI taxonomy): domain Eukaryota; kingdom Metazoa; phylum Cnidaria; class Scyphozoa; order Rhizostomeae; family Rhizostomatidae; genus Rhopilema; species Rhopilema esculentum. The sequence goes on along the minus strand of NC_142824.1, from coordinate 694,869 downwards.
ACTAGATATTCATTCTTATATATTTCTAACGATCTTTTGCGTGTTATTTTGTTGTCGGGGTTATCATTGGACATTCCCAATAATAAATCGTGCATGTGATTCTATTCTGTACAGGCTGAAGTCTCGTTGACGTAGCAACGCCTCCACAGAAACAAGTGAAGACATCACGTTGCCCACGTTTTGTTGTTTCTAATATATACTCAGCGGAGCCACGTGATGTGCAACCAACTCCGAAGATGAACTTGGTCTGTAAGAGGTAAAGAATTAACCATCACTTACATCACCTAGCTTAATACAGTAGAAGGTTAATCTAATGGCTTTCTTGGAATTATCCGTGATAAGGTGCTACCAGATGGGACATTAGGAGGGAGAGTCGGTGGAAGTCGTTACTTAACTTAATGAACATAAAAATTACCAAACTTATTTTCGCGTACGCTACTAAGTGAATCTTAAATTGTTTTCTTAATCACATTGATTTTTCCTTTAGAACATATTTGAATAATTCTATAAATTCAATAAAATCTTAACATTTGTATAAGGGCTTAAATCACTAACCTCGGATGAAAAAATGCTTGGAGTTTGGGTGAATGTAGCTTTTGGATTGGCTCCATAGACATTGGTCACTATAGGAATCACTTTGAATGTGCATTGGCTAAAGTTGCCCGCTCCTGGCGGCCCCTGAGGTCCTTGGGGTCCGTGAGCCCCTTGTGGTCCGCTGTCTCCCCGTAGCCCCTGGTTACCTTTGTCTCCGGCTGGACCATTCAATCCTCGAGGACCCGGCAGCCCTTGGGGGCCAGTTGGCCCCCGGGGTCCTATCAGCTCGCTTTTGTTAACCTGCAAAACAAAGACTGTTTTATGGCGATTAGGCGAAAGGGAAAGGAGAGAGTCAAAGGATTCTAGAGCAGCCGAACTATAAAAAGGTTTTGACCAATTTCAAGGACGCAAGTGCACAATGCAAGTTAATCAGTAGATTACATGGATTTGCAGCTTGCACTCTAAGAATGAAAGTTCACCTCAAAAATCATGGAGCATCGTGTTGTTGCTGCCTTTAACTTCCTCTTCAATATAGATAAATTTATTGGCAGTGAAGAAATTGAGATAACCCGCTCTTTAATTGGCTAGCTATTTTAGAATGACAAGGGCACTGACGACCTTCCTTCATCTTTACACCAACTGATTATCTTTAATAAATTAGTAAGAGTTTAAGAAATTCTCCTGACTCATAAGAAAGCCTTATTCCACAAGGTGGACCCCCGGTTATCAACAGCAGGGCTGCCGAAAGCCACACCGGGTTTAGGGACACGCCCAGTGCTTGGGCCCCTTTCTACCCAAAGCAAAAGACTTGAAATAAGTTTAGTATGGATTAGAAACGCACTTAGAATTATTTACTTTTAATTCATATTCATGAAGCATTGTTAAATTTTCCCAGTACAGATTTGATTTATTTTTCTTAAAATCACCATGATTTAAATGGCGACAGTTTAATTACCTGGGCTCCTCTTTGCTTTACGGGCCCAGGGGCGATTGTCTTTTTACCCCCCTCTCTTGATGGGCCTGATCAACAGATAATGTCAGTAAATCTCTTACAAAATGTTTTCCATATGTAAATGGATCGTGTATAAATTCAAATAGGCAAAATGTCTAATGATGGCTGAAAAGATCCCTCTAAAAGGGTTTAGGGAGAAGTAGGAGTTCTAAGAATAGACGATAATCCAAATACAAATACAAGACAATGATCAATGCAAATGAATCGAAATATACAAGGCAGAATTGGCTGTTAATGGTATGTAACGGTACCTTCATGGCCAACTGTTCCGCGTTCTTTATCTTTAATTCCAAAGATGGAATCTGCAAATAAATTTGAAAAGTAAAAGCAGATGCGTTCACTGTTAGTACAGTTGATTTTTTTGAAAATTCTAAAAATGTCATTTTGCCCAAGTGTACAAAGTTCCAAAAAAGGATCATATTCATGACAACTAAAAAATAGAGCAACATGGCATGACATGACACGACATGACATGACATGACATGGCATGGTATGGCATGGTATGGAAGGCGGGGGACATGGTCTACGGTGCCACATGCATCTGCGAAAGAGCGTGACTCGATGACGCAAACAAGCCTTAACACCACGTGATAAAAAGCAAGAGTTTAGATCACACAAACTGGCACGTGCCTCACGTGAGCTCATTATTAAAATAATCTTTCCTGGTGAATTTGCAGAACGGTTTATTGAGCTGGACATAGTTGTTACAGTTAAAGCTTTCAGTCCTACATTTCATGTTAAATATTTTGAACAGGATTTTACAAATTCTAGATGACCTCTAGATCCTCTAGATAATGTTTGAAAATAATTTTTCAAAAATTACTTACTGTTTTTTGGGTCAGATGGGTCATTTTTGTCTGTAACTCATCCAATTTCAGCTGCAACATCAGGTTGTGCTCAACAAGGTGATTTATCATATCGTTCGTTATATTTGATACTGTGATGTTGTCGATGTGGTACTTCGAGGCAATATGTCTACTGTACTCATCTGCAAGAATAATGTAAAAAATAATTGGTCTCCAGAGATAGCTAAAGGTAACCAACAAAGTAGAGCGCTTACAAAGATAGGCGCTAATCAGATTTCTTTAAGGTTGAACTGGCAAGACCTTACATGAAAGCATATCGAGCATAAATACCTGAGATATTATCAGTTTTTTTAATATTTAACACAGTTTTCGAGCTAATGAGCGTCAAAGTTAGCCACGGAACATTTTCCAAGCAAGTACGAGTTTACCCAAGCTTTCCGGATAATCTTGAAGTCACAAACACCATGTTCAAATCCACGACAAAAAATAAGCGTATCAAAAGCAACTGTAAATCAGCGTGCAAGACTTACACTAACAAATCAACACTTCTACCATTAAGCATGACTATCTAAACTTGATGAAAATCTTGTGCCCAGATGAGGCTTGAATACCCTGGGTACCAGAGTCTTCGTTATTTACTCTCAGAAATATAGATTGAAACTAGTTACAGCAAAATTGTCCTCACTCTCCTCCACATCCACATTCTATGCCACTGCAGCTGTCGACAATACTTTATCCCCGGATTTATGAGGCTCTGGTACCCAGGGTAAGGCTTTTCACATAGCCATCTACTTCTAAATAGGAAGAGTGAAATCATATCCATCTTTGACAACAGATTTGAGTTGACATTCGTTGTGCACGAGAGACGTAATTAGCATTGCGCAGAAAGATTTGAGAAAGGAGTAAATGAAAAAAGAATCACGACACGAAGACAAATAAAGATCTTTAAGATCGAAATAAAGATCGAAGACGCAGCATTTCGACCGAAAAATTTGCATGAATAAACATCAAGAAACAGAGCCAGTAAACAAAGAAATAATAATACGAACTTGGGCAAATAAGAGTTATTCATGCATTCAGACAATTTTATCCGTAGATTCGGGTATCACATTCAAGATATCACGAGATAGTTATGTCTATATCGCAAACAAACATTAAACAATTGCGACAAGATGTTGCAGCCCAACAATAACCACTGTGCAATTTTTTGTCACGGTTTTTAAACTGAACCGACCGAGAAGACATCATAAAACCAATTTTTGCTTTTAAATCGACCGATCTTTATCAAAAAATAAACTAAATTATTTTCAAGGATAAACAAACTTTATATCACTCTGTCATACACTCTTTGTTTATAAGAACCAGTAAATTTAAGTTCAGGCTGACTGTTGTTAATTTTTCGAAAACCTGAGACTGGATTGTTCTTAATTTGTTCTTAAATTAATAGGATGAAAGCAGTGCGGTTTCTACCTTTTTTGCTCTTGGGTGGTGTTAGGCCTCATTTGCCAACAAAGTGAGTGAGACAACCTTCAATTGCCGACAAATTTCAATATTCACCACAAAAGCACCCAAACATCGCTAAAAATCCACGATTTTGAGATAAAATGTTGTTCGAAATTGCATTTTGCAGAAGCTCAGCCTCAGCTTGTTCTTAACTTGTTCTTAACTTTTGACCAATTTTGAGGCTCGTGTTCTTATAAAATTTTGAGGCTTGTGTCTTATAAAAAATAGTGTAATAAGCTTGATTTCCAATAAATAATCATTGGTGGCGAGGGCTGACCCATCAAGGCAAAATCCAACTGCTGAGCCAATGGGACCCCAATCAAATTTTCCGTAAAACTTCTGACTTTCCGTAAAACATAGTCATGTTTGGGCACAATAACCTGGCAAAATGTAAAGCACCCTATTGGAATCATACATTTACGGCAATTGTTTGACCCATTCTAAATTTTGAGCAAGTTCAAAACAATATCAGACTGCAAACTGGATTGATTATCTATGCAAATCTCTTTTCACTAAATCATTGACCTGGATAACCTTAGGATTTAAATGTTTGAATAAAAACAGTTTGAACCAGGTCAGAAGCTTTGTTTCAATGGCAGTTCTAAGAAATGCAAATGATTTCACTGACCGAGTTCCGGGTACAACTGATTCATACCCGAAGGACATAAAACTTGATTAAAAGATATACCTGCCAAATCATGGTACATGAATTGTTCAACTTTTCCCCGAATTTTGGTAAACAAATTCTACTTGGCGAGTTTCTTGAAACGAAAACCTGATTATACCATCCCAAGTCGCTACATAGTGCTTCATGTAGCAAAAGGGGTGGCGGAGCCGGGAGGCAACCCATTTCTTGTCACAAGTTCGATATAGCATTATTCTGACATTATTCTGACATAGCTACAAAGTCAACCGGTATAGAAAACTACGAAGATTGTTGCAGGAACCCAACCCTGGGTACCAGAGCCTCATGAATCCGGGGAAAAAGTATTGTAGACAGCTGCGGTGGCAATCGTACAGAAAAGGTTTCTGTGACTAGTTTCTAACTATATTTCTGAGACTGAAGAATAAAGACTCTGGTTCCAAGGGTACAAGAACCCAAAATATCCTTTAAAATAAAAAAGTGAACAATTCATAAAAACCTTTCCGCTTCATGTGGGTTAATTTAGAAATGATATTTGTAAAAAAAGGCAAGAAATTTTCTAGTGAGAAATTAAAAGGCACGGAAGTTACAGTTTGAAAAATCAATAACAATAACAGTTTGGTAACACAACGTCAAAAGTTCGGTAACTAGGCTTTTCGAGAAAACTTTGTTTTCTCTTTCCTTTGAAAAATAGCTCTCCCCCCCCCCCATTCAATGTTGAGTGCATGATTTTGAAGCAAAAATGATAGAACTACAAATCCAACATTGCTTCAGGGGAAAGAGGGGAATCAAATTTACAAGGGCAAGGTAGAAAATTACAAAAGTTGCATTTTGTCTTTGTCTGGGATTTTGTCTTTGTAGGCTCAGGGGGAGGGGGGTGTTGGCAACACACCTTTTAAGTTATATCCTTGCTTTGCCCTTCTTATTTTTATCTATGCAGTATATCCTATCCTATCCTTGCCTAGATTTACAAATGATGGTCCAAGCAATTCAATTCTTCAGAAAATTGCGCCCAACATCAGTTATTACATTTGTATGATACCTACTTCCGTCTGATTGTTATGATATATGTTATCATAGGCTTACTTGCCAAAACAGGAACAGTTTCAAAGTTGGTTGCAGCATATATTGAAAACAATCTTGAGACAAAATCAAGAATCTGCTAATTCCTATAATTCTCCCTAAGTTGATGTCAGGCCACAAGTTCCTTTAATACAATTCAATAAGACCCAGATACACAGTTACTATTTGGAAATACTTGTCTTTTCAAAGCAATTCTGAGCAAAAATATTGAAACATTTGAAACATTTCAGAAAGTTGAGTTATGGCTTATAAAAACTGGCCAAGTAGTACATTAATTTCATTTTCATCACATTACAAACATCTAAAAGTTTATATTTGTTTGATTTTTCCAATGACGATTAATGAAAACATGTAGCAAATGTTGATATCACATATGACTCTTGGTACACTATAGTAAGATGCAGCATTGATGATGATTGATAATTATGTTGACTGTGAAAATGATAATAGTTATTATGATGATGGGGGTCATAACTGATATAGGGTAGGGAGGTAATTGCCCCTTCTCCCATTGACATGACACAGAAATAAACTTCCTGAAATGAATTTTTGGAATGAGAAGAGAAAAGACCACTTCATTAAGAAACTTAGAAAATTCACTTTGATTTCCCACCACCAAAAAGACAATCTGTGCCAAGGGTGATGATCATGATGACAATTCTGAGGATGATGCTGGTGATGAAAACTATGATTTAGATGATGAATTGTGATGTTGCTTATCATAATGGCTATTAAAATTAATCTTATTTTGATGATCTCCTTGAAGTCCATATCAAAGCTCATACATAACTTACTCCTACTCAAAGCCAAAATTGAACACGTTTTCGGCCCTGGAGAAACAGAGGGTTGTTGGCCCACTTTTCCCAAAGAATTGTTATATTTTTGAAGTAGAAAAATAATACAATGAAACAGCAATTCCCTTCCCTTTTTGGTCAGTTTTCCTGGTTATTGTTCGATATTCTATTGGTTCTATGTATTAATTTGTTTCTATACCAAACCGTAAAGAACCTCTAGATAGATTCAAAAGGTCTCCACCCCCACCTGAATTACGGCGAGGTTTGTATCCATTGAAACTTAATGAACTGACGTTGAAATCGTACGATTTCTGGTCGCACTAATGAACGAATCAGTCATCGCCATGGACACGTGTATTCTTTCCGTAACAATCTGAATTATTAATTTGCCAATTATTCATTGAAGAGCACCTACTACAATGAGGTTACGTAGTACGAGCTGGTATCAGAAAAATTTATAGAAACATTTTAATCGATGTGTTTCTGAGTATGAAATAAAAAATCAGCTTAATCCAACTCTTAACATTCTCCTTTTGAATAAGGCCAAAATCTTAAAGTGACTTCGCATTACGCTGTAAATAGAAATAGTGTTGTCATGAAAACACAAACCTTTCACTTAACACATGGACAAATCCGGATGGGCTTGATTCCGGTGTCATATTTCCTAATTAAAAACTTGACAAAGCAGGACATTGATTACAATGAAAAACAGCATATTGACAAGAAAATATCAGGAAGTTTCCAATGTTGTGCCACTTAGGTGCGATTTACCGCCGCTGGCACTGACGATCGAGACGGCTCGCTTACTGGCTAAACAAAATGTGGCTCTTCTTATTAAAACTTCAAATAATACTTAAATAAAATACAGTTGACATTACAAACCTTTTGATGTTTTACTGACTACTTTATCTTCGCTGCTTGAACTTAAATGTTTCTGCAAAAACATAAACAACCCAACTCCTCCCATGGCAATTGACAGAGCGACTAGCAAGAACAACGCTACAAACGTGCATTTGTATCTCTTCTCATTGTGGTGAACAAAATGTAGTTCATTGCCTTGCTCTTCGTCAGAAAATTGTCTTGCTAAAGCACGCTGTGATGAGGCACTTCCGTTGGCAGCAGTACTAGTAGGCTCATATATGAGGCAATGCTTCTTTTTGTGGGCAATGGATCTACGATCAAGCATTTCTTGTTCATGTTGCTTCCTTCTAGCTTCAAAGTCTACAGGAATTTCGTATGGATTTTCAACAGGGGTATGCTGAAGATCCGGGGACGGTGAATCCCGAACTGTAAGTGGGGTTCGCGAAGACACGGAGTCTGAAGAGAGGAACGAGGACTCTTCAAAATGCGTATTATTGTAGTTGGGTCTTTCTTTCGAGCTCATATCTATATTGAAACTCAGTCACAATAATCGTCGAAGGCGATTGTCCGACTGTTGGTTGTCTTCGATACAGAGTAGTTAATTCACTCTTGTTTGTGTTTACAACCAAATGGAATGCGACTGCGACACAAGGCCAAAATAAACAGAACAATAATCTCCGTATCAATCTAGTAATAAACACAACAACCAATTAATTGTATAAACTGCAGTTCCACACTGCATTTAAGACGAATATACAAACAATTTTCTGATTCTTTCCCTGATTTCGGTCACGTCCTTTGGCCTAAACCTCTGTACGTTGTTGCATACATACCATTGTTGTCATTAATCCACTCGACTTCTCAATCAATGCGAAGTACTGTTGTTGTTGGATTCCTCACGTTTATGAACTGCCAGAAGGCTCCATACCTTCACAAAAACGCGGAACAACAGACACCGTAAATTTCCAGACAACCTTTTGAAATGAGAGGTAGTCTTATACTTTCCGATCTTATCAGGGCCTCCGACGAAGGGGGGTCAGGGGGCCTTGGCCTCCCACTTTTTTGCAAAACAATAGAGTTTTTTTCAAAATCTTTTGTTATAGGTGTTAAATTTTCCCTTGCCCCCCCCCCACTTTTCAACCTTTGTCGGAGCCCATGCTTATACTTATACTTCTAATTATCAGGGTCCACGCCACCGGGGGGTGGGGCGGGGTGGCCGTGACCCCTCAATTTTTGTGAAGCAACTATTTTTACAGCTGCAGTAAAATGGGTAAGAAGTCTTGGCTCCTACTTTTAGCCTTGGCCCCCTACATTTTAGCCTTGTTCCCTCCATTTTCAAATTCGTGATGCAGGCCCCGATTATGCTCTGTTTATGAACTTCCATAAAATTTTGATAGTGAGTAGAGACTATTTGAGTGCTCTCCTTTGATTTGCCTTCATATAAACAGAGAAAATATACCGCTGTTATATTTTGATTTTTCCGAAATGCTGTTCCATGTGAAAAAGCTGCAAGGAGGATTTCACGGGGATGTTCAAGCCCCAAAGACAGGACCACAGAATAAGAATAGTCGTATTCTGTGACAGGACTCCGCGGGGCTGATGGTTTTGCCTCTTACAATATTGGAAGCATTTTGTTATTTCTGCTTTGTTAAAGCCATGAAAATTTTTTTCGCGACAAAGTTCTGAAAGGTTGTCCGAAATTGTTTCTACAAAAGTTATCTGCTGAACATTTTTCTGGCGAAATTGTTGTTAATTTACATTTTTACACCTCAAAGTCACATGACCAAACGTGAATCAAGGCTGTGGCACTGGGCATCAAGGACAACAGCAGCAACAACTTGTAACTTCTTTCCCAGCTTTTGGCCTAAACTTCGACCCAGGCCTCATAAGAAAGGGCACAGAAATTGATTTGTGAGCCGAAGTCAGCATCTTTTCATTATGTCGCGAGGGACAAGCGCTGGATATGACAAGCACATCACCATATTCTCTCCTGAGGGGCGGCTTTATCAAGTTGGTAAGGCATCTTCTCTGTCATTTATCTAGCAACGTGTTTCATGGTTAGATGACGAGTGTGTGATGATGATGGCAACACTAAGTTTGTTTGATACAGTCGACTCCCCTTATTGTTACACTAAATGTTTTCCAGAAAAGTGTGACTATAAGCGGATTGTGCATGAAGCGGAGTTACTTATAAAAGCTGAATAAGTGGGAGGAAGTAAGTTGTTGTGGGAAAGGAACTGTTCTAAAGCATTTCAAAACAAATATTATCTGTTCCGGGCAATTTTTTATCTTCACATGTGTCGAAAATTTCATGTTATTTGGGCCGTCAGACAACGAATTAACCCATTTTCAAAATTTAGCTTTCCCTGTGCATTTCAATGGAATTTCTCGTTGTAGTGAAATTTTTTCACTACAGCAGTGAATTCTGGTCAAATCTTAAGAAATATCTCAATATTCAAATTGATGTAACTGGCGACCAAGCGGTCCAAACAACACGAGGTTGTCAGTCTAAACTAATTTCAAGATGAAGATTTCAAATCTGAAGTCCATTTTGGAAAAGGTCCGTATATACCAAGATTCACAATCTATGACCCAGAACAGAGAATATTCAATGTTGTCTAGCCTCCTTTTTGAATAATGGCTTCAATGCTAGAGACCGCTGAGCGTATTACAAATTTTGTGCAATGGAGACGAAAATCTGCTACTTTCAAGTAACTCACAATGACAACAACTTGTGATATGAGTAAGTAATTGACTGGTTTTCAGGTTAATGGTTACAATTTAAATACAAACATAATCAAGGCTATAATTACATAATCATGTGAGGCTAGTCCTACTACAATCCGTCCCTCCTTGGAAAAAAAGAAAGGGACTTTCTTTTTTGTATTAACTCATTAGGCGAGAAGTCCAGTTTTAAATTTGAGCCTTGAAATGGCACCAAGGGAATGGCCATGAGAGTCATTGGATTTGTTGAAATTCAGTTGACTGGCACATCAGAATGGATGTTCTTGTGATTGCATGATGTGTTTGGTCAACACAACTATCATCAACATTGGCAATGCTGTGAGGAAAGAAACATTGGTAGGAAGTAAAGGCTTAGTCACAGGATGGCAATCTGTCACAATTTTGGTTTCAATTTTTTGATGAATTTGGGTTAGAACTTTCACCAATGTATCATCAAGTGTATCATCTCAGAAAATTGTTTCTGTGATTTGCGCTTCCCATTAAGTGTACTGAAAACATGATTGTATGCTTTGAAGCCATGCTCTCTGCATATGATGCACACATGGTAATGCCCACAAATGCAGGTGGAAGATTTGTTAAAGAACTCAGACAGTGCTCTTTCGTAGCGATTATAGTTGTGGCAGAGATGATCTTAATGGGTTTTCGTTATGAGTTTCAAGCATAACAATAGGTGCATGAATATAGAAAGGCCATGTCCTTAAGTAGGGTGCTTGTGAAGAGGAAGCCAAATGTTTTGCAATGTCTGCAATTCTTCACGACAATAATAATAGTAGTTGAAGACTTTCCAAATGTATCAAAGACAATACAATACAGGTACTCCACAAACTATAGCGGAGACAAAATTTTGTTAATAAAAATGCTAGGTATAAGAATTTATTGCATTAATGTGACTGTGTTCTGCTGTTTGGGAAGGAAAGAATTTGGGAGTATAAACAGAGTGTTATAAAAAGCGGAGTAACTGTAAGAGGAGTTTGCTTATAAGCGTTTGACCAGAGCTAAGTTCAGGAATCAGTAAAATTGTGATAATAACTGGAGTATTACTGCAAGGGGAGTGACTATAAGCAAAGTCAACTGTAGTTGTATATAACTTTAAGGCAATTTGTCTGTGCTTGGGGTGTGAACTTCAGGAATTGGGAAGTAGAGCCTACCTAAAAACTATGGGATGATTGGAGGCTTCTGTTACTTACCCCCTTTCTATTAAGCTCCCCTTATCAAGCAAAAACTTTAAATAAGCTCAGGTCTCTATTAAGCCTCCCTCTTTAGCATTTGATGTCAAACAAAGAAAGCATGTGCATTTGGTGGATCTGTTGATGGACGTGATGATAATAAGATCGTATGCATTAAATACAGCCCATTTAAAGACTTACTTATGCACCTAAGAAGTCAGTCAAAATTTGTTTCAAAGATGTCCAAGGATTATCAATTTATATAAGTGATGCTGAGCATTGTTAAAACATTTTTTTGATTTAAATTTTTAATATGCTCTAATAAGCTCTCTCTCTATTAAGACTCCCTCTAGGAATGGAAAAAAAGAATAAGCCCACCCCCTCTGCGGCTTAATAGTGCTTTTACGCTAAGTGACAGGGTTAGTGCTGGCAGAAAATTGAAAGTGGCAAATACACTAAAGCAAGGTATGAATGCGAGAAATTCAGAGAATGTAATGAATTACTGATTGGAAAATGTTTATCATTGAAAATGAAGGAAGAATGTATCAGAGCTATGTGAGATCAGCTATTTTAGATGGTAGTGAAAAATTGTGTTTGAAGGGAATTATTTAGTGGTTGGGGTCACTGACTACAGATCAATGGGTCTGTGGTTTGAGCCCCTGACATGACAAAACTTTCACTCAGAATTGAGTGGCCACTCTCTGAAAGTCCAGGCATAGGAATCACAAGGTATGGTCACATCGAGAGGAAGGACCAGGACACTGCTTTATAGGAATAGCTTCTCAGTGCCCTAAAACTACCTTTGGAAGCTTTGGAAGCTAGGTAGCAAAATTCAAAAAATACAATGTCTCTTTGCCCCTTGCTGATGATCGAAATTCATTGTCTTTCCAAATTGAGATGGGGAATAATTAAGCAGTGCACTACACTCCCCTCACAAAAGTATTGCACCACCTCGAAGGAGGGAAAATGGCGCAAGAATTATCGAAAAACTATTGTTGCGTGAATTGATTGTTTTTATGTGGCGAATGGGAGTGTGTCGGAAGTGAAACAACCACCAATCAAAACTTCAATCTTTTTAGAGCATTTTTTTTAAAATAGCAGTTTCAAAACGTTTTTTAACAGTTTCAAATTACAATATTTTGACGGGAGCTATGAACTTTTGAAACCGCTTTATGCCTTCTTGAATTGGTTGCATATAATTGGGCAATGTATTACTGTGGAATTTCATTCCAAACCTGAAGAATTCTTTTAATTAACGATTATTTGGTTCTTCAAGAACCTTTTAAATCATGGTTCGTAATGTTTTTGATACGAAGCCAAACATTTTAAACGATGTACAAATCTGGACTTGAACGACGCCACGGAAAAGCTTGAAATCTTCTTGTTCGGAAATAAATCGTTGTAAAAATGGTTTCCCTTTACGCAGGTGAATTTTTATTTTATATTTGTGTAAGACACTCATTATTTTTTGCTTGGAAGAATTTTGAGCTGCAAAACATTGCTCAGCGTCAAGTTGCATGTCTTTTACTGTCCCTTGGTGTAAACATGGTGAAATAAAACAGACAAAATCGCTACCACTCTAACGTCAATTTTTTTTATTAACCCACTTCTCGGTTTATTACTACTGAAGCACTCTTGAGAAACCTTTTTTGATTTATTGAAGCTGTTGTGTAGTTGCATCTAACATGGTCAACAATTTTTAAAAAACTAAAGACCACTTCCCTGTAAAATTTTTGTAGGGACTCGCATCTCATTTGATAAATTTTCTCCCTTCAAACAATAATGTTTTTGCGTAAAATTTACATTTCTAACTAGGTATTCTATGGCGTCAGCAAAATTTGCAAACTTTTCCCGCTGAAATTTGATATAAAATATGCCTATTTCACCCAATTCATGCATTCAAATGTTTTGTATTGTAAAAATATTGACAAAAAATGCTGCCATTTTGAACAAGGTGGTGCAATACTTTTGTGAGGGGAGTGTAGATAAAAATTATCAAGTAACATAAAAATGTTTCTAAGATTATTATTCTAAATTATTTTTTCAACTGACGTAGAAATCAAGTACCCCTGTAAAATCAGATTTCAAATGTATGATGAAGAAAGCAATATTTGTTTTGTACACCTAAAAATAGGAATTTCATTCAAAGAATTGGTAAAAATTGGCTTTGAAAGAAAGTTGGTTTAGAAGTTGAAGACATGCATAAAAAATTTAACTGATTGACAAATCTTTCCAGTAATACCACACTATTGAAATGTATTTAGCCACAAGTAAAAAGCATTTAACAGTGAGTGCCAGAAAGCACGAACTTTTTAGATAACTTCGTGAACTGCCTTTTTGATAAGTTTTGTTGCATGATATTGGGTAGCCTCTAGTATTTAGTTGACCTCTCACAGAAATTCACCATCAAAATATATACTTGATGTAAGGTAAAGCCTGAAGTAATAATGATAAATAAACTACACAATGTTTGGCAATATGTGAAAGCTTAACATTCATTCAAGTTGCTATTAATCAATAAATTCATCATTAAAAAGCAGATCATTACTATTTATACATTTTATAGGGCAGCAAAAGCAAATAAAAAATACTCAAAAAGTTCCTTTTTTCAAGCAGCATCATCATACACAGACCAGGTGATTTGAATCAAAAATGAAATAAAGAATATCCATGATATTTTAAGAGTTATTTTCATGAAACAGTTTCTTGAGCAAAAAATTAAGGGAAGAAGGTGTTTCTCTTCATTTTTCTTTAAAGAAAAATATGTTTAGAACAATAAACCTCTGCTTATTCAAGGTGAATTGACTACTTCATGGTGAGGGCTAAATTCATGAAAGTATGTACACAGCCAAGGAAACTTCAAATAACAAAATTATATAGAAAGCGAGGATTCAAAACAAATCAGAAGACCCCTAGGCCAAGCCTTAAAAATATATCATCAGCAACATATGAAGAATCAGCTTCAACTTGACACTCAATGTAATTTCATGTTGTCACTTTCACACATTTCAGAAGGGTAACACTTTAGCAGAGCTGGTTTTCAATGGGTCCTCTACTATAAAAACTTTCAAAATTAAGTAGGTGCTATGGCAATTTTAATCAAAAAGCTAAAAATCCCTTATAAAATCAATACAAATAAATATTTATGTACCTTTTGAGAGAATTACTCAAAGTATTTTTTTGAGTAGAGCATCCTTCCTCAATTCCTCAATGAAAAGTAAGGCCATTTTAGTTTCGTTTTTGTCACCGGTAAACATCTAGTTGATCTTGTTTTTGTTGTCAAAATGAATAACAATAGATTGATTAATTTTATAGTTTCCAGCTTGCGTCTATCTGCTACAAACCTGAGCTAAAAACTGCAATATTTTCCACACTTATCAGCTTCAATCAAAAGTGTCCCAATGATGTTCAAATTATTGCAGATTTCGCCACATTAGAAGACATCTTGCTCATTTGAATGTCATGATTGTGTTAAGCTGAACGAAAACTTGCCTGGACTTTGACTACCAAAAAAGATTCATTTCCTTCCATAATTGAAGTAAATCTTCATGTAACTCTGTGCTTCCACCACAGTAGAATCACAGTTTCGTTATAAAATACAACTGCTTGATATGGAACTAACAGATAGTCCTGCTTATGATACAGGGTGCAGCTAGTCTTGCCTTCAGAAATGGGCACGATCTTGTCAGTGTACTCCACCAGTTTTCAGCCAATCACATGTTGTTTCTCATAACTGAAATATTATGATTATGATGGCAAGGTCCTGCCCATGTCTGAGTGCATGGCCAGCATTTTTTTCTCTATTGTTGGGCACAACCAAACACAGGCTGCTCAATCAAAGGTTCTATTGTTGGGCACAACCAAATCACAAGGTACTAGATTTTGGGCACAACCAATGTAAAACCCTATGGATTTCTACTCTGCTTTAGAAATTTTTACAAGAGCCTAGAGTTATGTTTGCAAAATGAATGTGATCGATTTGTCTCTTCTATGCAGATTAAAAATTATTTTTGGCAATATTGGAAAATCTTACTTTTGGAAATTTATGGTGGTGCTGGGCACAATATATAGAATTTTTGACTTTATAAACCTGTTTTTTTTCTTTGTCTAGATGTTCTATTCTTGATTTATTCCTGGTGAAAATTCCATTCACCATTGTGTGTTTACTCTGGGATAACATATTTCAATTTTAGTTCAATTCATCTTTGTAATTGGTAAATCTGAGTAAAATTGTTAGCATCTTTGTCTCAGTCCTCAAGTTTGAATTTTTTGTTAAGAGTAGACAAAAAACTATTTCTTAGTCACCTTTAGATAAACTCTTCAATTGCTTAACAATAAAAGTTTTGCATAACCAAATTTATAAAGATGTAGAATTTTTACAGGTGCAAATAATTCTTGGGGTAACAACTAACAAAAAATCATCCATGCAACACAACCTAACAAAAAATTTTCAAACCAGAAACGTAGATTTTGACTCTGAATGTTATTTCTCGACCTTTTTTAGCCATTGTCAGCTTTTAACCGAGCCATGTATTTCTGTATTTTCTTTTTCTAAATTGATTTTATTTTGCTTACAGCCTGTCTACTTAAAAATCATTTTTTTGACTTGATGTCAGTCTAATTATATAGATTTCAATTAAATTTGTTGTACTGCTTTTACCTATAGAATGGCTATGAATAGCATTTTATTTTCAGAACATTTTTCACCAAACACAATTCGTCAAATAGCTTTCCATTAAATTGGGACATGTGTTCCAAATCAGCTTTTTATTGTGATAGCAATTTTTTATCAAAGGTTATTTCGTAATTGGTGTGCATTTTGTTTTTTCAGTAGCAATTGCTATTACATTGGATTTTTAAGTTGCATGCACTTTGTTTAACCTTTCCAAATTTTAGCATGCATTGACCCTGGTCTGCAGCTGGGTCTCCCATTTATTTTTAAGAAAATTAATAGCCATTCATGAAAGTCTCTTCCATTGAATGGGACTGTCTTGGCAGTTTTTACCAAGCTACTTAAAACTAGGAACAACACTTGGTCTAAATTAGATTTTTAGTCCACCATGCATTTGTGAAGTTTATATTTTCAAACTTTGTTTTGAAACTAGCCTTGATTGTGTGTTTCTATCGATTTTTAGAATATGCCTTTAAAGCCATAAATCAGGGTGCCATGACCTCAGTTGGGGTGAAGGGTATTGATGCTGCAGTGGTTGCTTGTCAAAGGAAAGTGCCTGTGAGCATGATATTTTATCTTTTGTTGAAAAGTAACAACACTTGCAAACTTCTATACATTGTTTGTTTGTTTAAGAGGGTATAAAATTGGGCAGCAATGCTGATATGGGCTACTTTCATTCTTCTGTAAATGCTATTCAGTATCCCAACACTTTTGATGCATGCCTTTATGTCTTAATCAATTGAACCAGTTTTACTAAATGTAGGTTAAAACATTTGAGTTCTTTTTCTGTGATAAGACTTGGCTCATGTTTTGAGCTAAAAAATGTTATCTGTTCATCTGAAAGGCATAGCCAATGGCGGAAATTCATTTTCAGGTAGGTAGGGGGCAATGCAGACAAAAACAAGAAAATTTTTCCTGACAATTGACATAATTTACCGACAAAAGCGTGTCTTAACTGACAATTTACAAAAACTGGGGGGAGGTACTTGCCTCTCTCACACCCCCACAACTTCCGTCACTGGGCATAACACAGGAAAATTGGTTTTTCTTCTTTGTCTTGAACGAATAAATATTTTTGGAAGACATCTAATTTTCTATATTTAAGATGCCTTTTCATTGCCATTATTTTTATTCAGGATAAACTTCTTGATGCAGACACAGTATCTCATATGTTTCAAATTAGTGATGGAATAGGATGTGTCATGACAGGGATGATGGGTAATTTCCTTGCATTTGTTTGAACATTTCTTCAAAAAAGAATATTAGCTCTCTGTTAATCATTCTTATTTAGATTATTTGTCATCCTTAGACCAATATGGTTTTGGTGTCTGGGGGCCTCACTTGAGATTTTTTCAGATAGCTTTTTATAAGGAATAGATTTTGTCAAGTAAAGCAAATAATAAAATTTTTTCTGTGCAAGAAACTGTAGATCTTTTTTGCACTAGAGATTCTTGATCAAAGTGCCCAATTATATGCATTTAATTGTGTATTGTTAAAATTTCCCATTATAACCTTGCAGACAGTAATGAACTCTGTCAAAACAATTTTGTAATTGCTAACCTTGAGCTACCATATTGATGATAAAAAAATTTGGTATCAAAATCAACATGATTTAAGTATAAGACAATGAAAATGATTTTGTATGCAAATTATTTTTGTCCTGATGTACCCAAGTAAACAACTGAATACTGGCAAGATTTGTTTAAGAAGGAAAATTTTAAACTGATTAGCTACATTCAAATCATTAAATTCTTGAGGGCGGGGTCAAGGTGTACTTGCTTTTGTCACTAAAACAATATTGAAGCATAGAATGTTTGCCCTTTAAGTTGCAAGTTTTTATATCTTTCAACGATGGCAGTTTTTTATTTAATGCCTGTTTAGAGAATTTCAATCATTGTGGCCAGTGAGAAATGAGGAAATGATTTGAAATATTTTCTGCCCTGCTGCTTAACAGTCTGCATCATAGAAGATGACCTCTAAAAACAAAGGGCTATATATGGAAAGTTTCTTATTAACAAAGACCCTCATCAAATTCGCCTTTCATTAATCTTTTTTTATTTCTTAAAGCTGACTGCCGTTATCAAGTCAATAGAGCAAGGTCAGTTGCAGCCAAATGGAGAAACCGATATGGCTATGAAATACCTCCAGAAATGCTGTGTAAACAGATAGCAGATATTTCGCAAGTTTACACGCAAAATGCAGAAATGAGGCCTCTTGGATGTTGTATGTGATTATTCAACATTTTGACATACTTCCACAATAATATTGCAATTTTGTTAACTTCCTTATTAGTAGGTTACTAGTAAGTTGCGTCCAGTAGCTAAGATTATTTCCATGATTTGTTTATCATTTCTATCCTACCTTTTAATCAATTATGTATCCTTTTGCATTTTTCTTACATATTGTTAGCGAATTTTACCTACCGTAAAATTCCGAATTTAAACCCAGGGCTTATGACAGTTTAAAGTCTGTTTTTAGAGGGCTTATATCTGGGGGGGGGGGGGGTATTCGGATGGGACTATGATCGAAATTCAGGTAACGCCAGAGTAAAATGCAAAATCAGTTTTTTCAAGCCTTAATGAAAGATTGGTCATATTTCTGAGACACTCACATTCAAGCTGCTATGTAACCATTGTGGAAAGATGGCGTGTATTTAAAAAATCACAGAAACGGTAGCTGGTAAAGCTAGAAAGGCCCCCGAAGGCACATCGAGTCAAGGAGATGGCATCGAGATGCCCTGTTTATAAAAAGTTTTATATATCAGGCATTGCAAACTAAATATACGAAATGCACAAAGCAAAAAATGAAGTTGTTCGTTGTTCGTTGTTCTTGTACTAGTTATTTTCTGTTTTCATGTTGAAGAGAGAAACAGTGTTTTTATGTTCAATTCCAAAGAAAAGCCTTGTGGTTTTTCACATTCACAATCAATCTAATTAAATGATATTTCTTATCTAATACGCTTTTTATCGTGCATTATACCTCAGACAATCTAACTATCCACTATGGCAACGAATTTGAGAAAAACTAGAATTATCTTTGTTACTACCTTGCTCCATAACAACCTCGTGGCCTTTATTTTCCCTGGTACTTTCTACTGGTAGCCGTTCTTAGATGAAAGGTTTTCGCTAAGTATACTTTACGTTAATCTGACTTCCACCACCCACCATTTTAATTACATCAAGTGAAGTTCACTTTTTCATGGCTTTTCTTCTATGACAGTTGCTTTGCCCTCTAGATATTTTGCAACCCTGTTCAACATCAGAAACTATGCAGTGATTGACTGGTGCTTTAAAGCTTCAGTTTTCCGTCTGTTTAGTTATAATGATAGTATTTTTTGCATTGCAACGTTAAATATATTTTTGATTTTGTAAGGTATGACTTTAATTGGAATTGATGAGGAGCAAGGCGCACAGCTGTACAAAACAGATCCAGCCGGGTACTTTTGTGGTTTTAAGGCAACTGGTGCTGGTGTTAAACAGAATGAAGTAAATAGCTACCTTGAAAAGAAATTAAAGAAAAAACCTCACTGGAAGTACAATGATGTTGTAGAGGTATGAAGAAACATAGATTTATGGAGCTATGCGTCTTATATAATTTTTTATTTTTTAAAAAGATGGACGGTAAATTTTAAATAGCTGACCAGAACTTTTAACAAGTCTTTGTATGCTGCAAACGACAAAATCGTGTGGGTTATATTTCATACAAAAACGATTTAAATTGTTAAGATATTTCTATCATATATACATTTAATGAGGTTAATTCGATCAAATTTCCAGTTTTCATTTAGATGTTTTTATCTGCTGCTTACAACCATTAATATAATTTATATTATGATATTATCTTATACTAAGTTGCACTGCTTAATATGACAGTATTTTTTTACTTTTAGACTGCCATTACATGTTTATCGAGTGTCTTATCAGTGGACTTCAAGCCTTCTGAAATCGAAGTAGCTGTCGTTACAAAGGATAATCCAAAATTTAGGTAATTATTACCCAATTGCTTTTAATTATATTCTTTTGCTACATCTTGCGCCAGCGTTAAACTCCAAATAAAATATTTATTTCCAATCTTGCAGGCCTTAAGCATCTCTCAGATAATCTTTTTGCTACACTAAGAAATAATTAAGCACTTAAAAGACCAATGAATGTTAATCGTTAATCTGAACTTCTCTCCTAGGGTTCTAACAGAGCAAGAATTAGAGGTGCATTTGACTTCAATTGCAGAAAGAGACTGATCACTTGATGAAGGGACTTTTTGTTTTTATTTAATAGTTGAATCGTTTCTAGCAAGAATATTGCTTTGCATTCTTCTGCATCGGAAAACTCAACGATTTCTTTTTCCTTGCATTCTGTTCACTTTGGCATTACAGGGACAACAAATAACTCAACCATCTGTTGTTGCGATTATTCTCTTGGTAGAATGTTCTAGAACTTTCGACAAGCAATGAAGTGCATGAATAGAATTAATAAACAGAAAGGGTGACTTACACCTCTTTGTGACAGTAATAAAATCAAGCAGTTTTTTCTTTTGTTCATTGTCAAGATTTATTTAAATTTCTTGGAATCCTTTCCATTCATTTTTTCAATCTATATATGTAAACAGATCACTGTAACCCTTTAGCCAAAGAACTGACTTGTAAAAGGAGTCCTTCTATCCATGGTAGTTCGTGAATAAAAATTTGAACAAAATTTCAAAATTTCAAATTTTTCATTGCAAAATATTAATGACTTGTCAACTTTTAGGATCGAAATTGACTTAACCAACCCACATAATCAACCCATTGAACTTACTTGGATTTGCAATATCCAACATGTTCCTTATGAGATAGAAGATGAGATTCTTACTGAAGGTACACTCTGAAGTTCAATGATAAACAGTAACAACTTGAATTAGCTTAAAACCAAACATGCGACCTCTTGGAACAAGCCCCGAGCTTCACAATCTCTTGGTTTCAATCGCGCGCGCTATTGTTACCTCATAAATCGGGAGTCGAGGAACCAACACTAAAAGGATTAAAACATTGCAAATAAAGTCGAATTCATGTGAATCAATAATATCCGTATGTGTATGGACTAAGAGACTTGGTGTGACAAATACCAATCTAATCGAATTGCACTACATATGGACGCGAAAATTTCTGAATCCGCAAAGGGAGATTTACACAATATGAAGGTGATTTAGTTGGGGTCTAAGTCCTTTTTATTTGGAGCCGACAAAAGCTTCTCTGCAAGTGGTATTACAATTATTTTTTTGCGAATACAAGTGGTATGAGAATTCAAAGAGAGCTTATAAGCGTGACTTTTCCTATCTCTTATTTTTGTCAAAATGCTAGTCACCGAAGAAAGTAGTTGGCCTAAATTCCCATGTTTATTGTGGAAATATTGGAAAGTGCCGCTGTTTTTCAATGATAATTTTAAGCTACGGACGTCTGGAAATAACTCTGCAAGAGCTTTCAAGGCAGATTCCGTTTATATATTTTAAAAAACTAACAGAAACTATATCATTTTAAAATTTCTGAAAAAATTTTTATAAGAATATTAACAAACAGATGATTTTGTTTTAAATTAAGGAAATTATTTTGAAAAACAGTATAGAATTCTTCAAAACTGCATATAAATACTGAAAACAGTAAACAAAATTCAACAATTTAAATAGTTTTAGGCCACAAAGTATGAATACAAAAACAAATAGATCAAGCATATGTCAAAAGAAAGTTGTCTTTGCATGACTAGAGAATTGGTATGAGGGAAATTTTTAAGACGGAGCTCTCCTAGAAGCAAAGCTTAGCGAGGAGGGAGCATTTTCTTGCTAGCTTTCGCTTTTTGAGATGAAATATTGTTCAAAATTACATTTTACAGGAGCTCAACCTCAGCTTGTTATAATTTGTTCTTAACTTTTGACCAATTTTGAGACTCCTATTCTTATAAAAATGGTTATTATGAAAAGGAGTATATATAGTCGCAAGCAAAAATAATTAGTTGTTAAAGTAGTTTGGTTGTCAAAAGGAGCATTTACTTTTGCTGCTTTAAAGTTTAGTCAATGTCAAAAATTTAGTTAATGACCGCTTATGGTCGTATTAGCTGGTGTTCTAAGATTTTCAACCAAATTCCAAATGACTACCACACTTTCAAGTGGAACCTCTTTTTCCAAGTGCTCTTCCAAAGTTAGCAAAGACTTTTTCCTTGCGATGTGTAGTCAAACAACCACTTGTTGAAACTTTTTTGTGCTCTTCTTTCTGATCTTCTTCCGTCATGATTAACGCGGCTTTCGATTTGTTTCATTGGGTAATCGGAACACATTTCACGTTGCCCGCGAAAAACATAATGAGCGCATCGGTGCCGTGATAACCATTACAATAGCCTCGAGTTCTTATTTTTCTTGCCCAGACCATATTAGCCTTCCCTGGACCGATATGACCTTGGTGTCATTTTTGTCTGGACCGATATGACTCCGGGGTCATACTAGTCCAAGGGTGTGAGATCTCGAGGCTATAAGTAGCATTGGGTGTGAGATCGACCAAGTTCGGTCCTGTGTTTATTGTGTAAAGAAAGATAAATGTATTAACTGAAAGGAGGTAAATAACAGATTTTGGTAAAAATGACTGCCTAATTTCAATGATTAAAGACGAAAAATAAATTCTGAAAATCTGACGGTCTTCTGTGCGACCTGTGCGACACCCTGAATCCCAAGGTTGCCAAGGATATTCACGGATATTCACTTCTTCCCATAGTCTCACAACCGGAGTTGCTTTTCTCACAGTTTTCTTGCTGGGCCTCATTCTTCTTTCAATTCAGATCAGACGCTTCATTGGTTGCTGAACACATTCCTTTCCACTACATTGTTTATGACAATTACTTGCCCATACCTTTTGCGCGAAGGATTGTCAAACGCATTAATGTATCAGTCTTACATTAAGTTTGTGATCATTGATTGTCTTTGGCTTACAACCCTGACCTTCTGATGATTACTGGCTTACACAGGTGACAGCAGAAAACATTACGTGTTTTTTGACTTTCGATAACACGCTTCCCTGTATAATTATCCCACCCATGTGCAAGAGGATATATTATAATTGATATTGATACTTCTAAAAGAGCATGTGTTTCCGTTCCTTGTTCTTTTTGTTTGATTTGGCTTTTTTTCACCCTCATTTGGCTTTGAGCGCCTAGAGATTCTACCAAATCTGTTTCACTGTGTAATTCTATAGGCCGGGTTACACGATCACATTTTACCATCACTTTTTTCGATATTGGACCAACATGCTGAAAAGTGATCGTGTAACATACTAAAATTGTCCATTTTTGCTTTTAAGATTAAAGCTTCCAGTAGAATTTAATGCGCTTATCTGCTGTTAATCCTCTATCATTGGAAATTTTACTCTGAACGAAAGCAGAGTAAAATCGAGTTCATCACTTTTTTTTAAAGGCGCCGACAAATTCTTACGTCACATGATGTTTTGATGAGAAGGGAACGGCCTAGAGTATCGAGAAAAGAAGAAAAAGACGTGAATTGTGACCAGGAACATAATTATTAGCAAAAAACGAATATGAATAATGATTTGGAGTAAATCGAAGAGCAGCCAATTACAGAATAATAGATGCAGTTTAATAAAATACACTCATTTTTTATTTTATGGTCGGTGTTTGATTCCAGGGAAAAACTGCCTCAGTTTTTTACCCCGATAATCAGACTGATACACCTGTCACACAATCGAATGACTGTGTGAGAAGAAGTGAGACAGGAGGAGGCAGAAGGAAGTATGTAACGGGATATAAGCAGGAGGAGAAGTGAGTAAAAGTGGACAGGGATGGGAGGGGAAAACGCGTACAAACAACGCGTGAGTCTTGCTGCAAAATATGACATGACCCTAGCTGCATCATTGTACTTAAACAAATATGCCAGGAAAAGACCACCTAGAAAATACCACAAGGTGATTAGCAAATAGCTAAGGTAATATGATATCCACAGCCTACTAAGGATATACGTGTGGGACCACCCGATTCTAGAAAAGGGGAATCTGCGCACTTTCCCGCGGGTAATAACTCGAATTAAACGATTAATTCCCATTTTACATTTGACTGTAGATTGAAGCGAAGAAACTCCCCCTGGTTTGGTCGGTATTCTCTGATGTTTTGGATTTTGAAATCCATGGGTTCTCGCGCCAAAGTTTAGAACCCCTCGACCTGGCACCGTGATTGGCTAGATTCACTTCCACGGGTGCAGAAAATCGTATAATTTACAGGCCACGGGTTCCTCAAGTGGCTGGTTTACAAACTTTTCGTGCCGCACAAATATGTGAAAACTTGAACTTTGATTGGTTAGATTTGGTAAAATATTTGCATAACAAGAAGCCCTGCATATTTGTGCGGCACGGGCACTGGGCACGGGCGACATGCTTAAAAATCATACTGTTTACGGTCTAGGATGGTCTTTGAATTTTTTCTATATTGAATTAAATCGTAGCATTGTGCGTGATATCGACCAAGTTCGGTCCTGTGTTTATTGTGTAAAAAGAGATAAATGTATTATCTGTAAGGAGGAAAATAAAACTTGAAAACTGTGGAAAACATGATTGCCTTATTTCAATGACTAAAGACTAAAACTATATTCTGAAAATCTGACGGTCTTCCGTGCGACCTGTGCGACACCCTGAATCCGCCCTTGTTGTCTGACGTGGAGTATTTCTTACTTAATTTCAGCAACATTTTGCAATTTGATGATCAGGAAAAAGAGCGTTTGCATGAGGAATTTATTGATTGCAAAACCATTGCCATATGCGAACTCCCTGATCATGCCTTAACAGATGCTTTTATTCAAGAAAACGATGTTGCTGAAGGGTAATATGGTACCACCTTTTCTAAATGAAAAGCTCTGTTGGTAATAACTATAGATTTCGATTGCTGTTTAATGTGGCTCGATTGGTGAGGGTGATGGTTGCACCCCATTCTAACGCTGGAATTGAGCGTGTATATGCTGTTGTCAACAAAAATAAGGGTGAAGGCAGGAATAGAAATAGGTTGGACATAGAAGGGACATTGTCTGCAATCCTTGCTGTCAAATTGGACCGACCCGAGGCATTCTCCAAATGCTGTGAGTTTGCACCTGATATGAAACTTGTGAGTGAGGCGAAAAAAGCAACGACAAAATATAAGAACCTCCATTCGTCATCGTCAAAACTTTAGACTTGTGGTCTCCTTTACAAATGAGTGCACATTCTCGTCAATTCATTATACTTTAATATTTTTTATTGCTTCGATTGTTTATTATTACGTTTAAAAGCTTGTTCTCTGTGTTTTTCTGGAAGGTTTTAATTGTGAAATAAATAAATGTTTAGGCATTCTGAATGGTCTAGTTTTAAGCCATTTGCGCACTCCAGATCTACTGAAATTCGAAATTCTTCTGCCCCCAGCCCTGGACCCTAGTTCCATTGTTCACTAGCTGCACTCGTGAAATCTCACAGGTATTATTTTTCAAAACTTGGCACCTGAGAATCCGCCCCTGCTAAATATGCTAAAAACCAAGAGCAAGGCAACTTTTGTATGGTTTTAAGTAAATTTCACAATTTATTGAGGAAAGGCAAAGCTCTCAGCCCCTGTTTTGCAGCCCCTGAGTCTCATTAAATAGAGCATTTTACCCCGTTAGTATAACAAATTTCAAAACGACAGTCGCTCTTTGGGGCAAAGGTGGGCAACGTGCGTGCGCGACGTGCGCCTGCGCTGCTCGCGGCTGTGACTGAGCGCTATACATCAGGGGGTGCACCATTGATTGTGTAGCGAACTTCAGAAATTAAAATGGTGTAAAGATCGTTGTAAAATGGCGTCTGTGCCACTTAAGCAGCTGCAAGTTGGTAGCAAGTTGAATACGCCAGTGTACGGCGTTGTCACAGCTTTTCAGTGTCCGAAGATTGACTGCAATGGCAATTATTATTCAACCATCACAATTAAAGATCCAAGCCTCGAAAAAGAAGACGGTATCTGCTGCTTCTTCTTCCAAAAATCAGAGGAGAATCTACCTAAAATCAAAACTGTCGGTGATGTCGTGAGGCTAAAAGGCCTGTATGTTACCATGTTCAAGCGTTGCCGACAACTAAAAGCCAGACCTAATTGCTCTTGGTAAGGTTGCCCAAAGTTTTTTTTTAAGTTTAGCCACGATACATCGCCTCACTGCCGCGCTTCGCAGAATACTCTGGGAAGTATTACATGAAATTTATCGGGTTATAGAGATCCTATCCAGATTTGCTTCTGACTCAGTTGTTTACAAACTAAATACGTTTTGGGCTGCATGAACGTTCGCTACAAAAGTTTGTTAACGGTAGGCCTGCGGTAGGTCATAATGGCGGCTTTTACGCTGAACAAAATCAAAACACCACTACAAACTGAAGGGGCTTGGTAACGATAGTTTATGGCGGGAAAATGCATAAGCTATTCTACGGAGTTTCGTTCTGACAGATAACTTTGTAATTTGCATGCGCTTGAATAAGAGAAAATCGCTAAAAAAACAATCAATCGAAGAGTCACTCCCTTCATACCAGGGTGCATTTAATGTCAACTGTATGCTGAAGGTCCACCGAGGCATTTGTTTAGGTACCCCGAGAATATGACCAGCTGGTAAAACTGTAAACATTGTTGAACTACACAAAGAAAACTGATTAATAGAAAAAACTGTGGTGTATGAATCTTTATTTCATGTTATATATGTGCGTTGCTTCATGTTTAGCATGCCAACTAACGAAAGTTTTACGAACGCCAAAAATTTTTTTATTGGTTTGCACGCCGAATGCAGAAAAAAACCTGGGTGTACACCAAAGATCTTCGAGCCTAAATACATGGAATGCACTCTGGCCTTTGTATCAACATTGAAATGCTACACAGCAGCAAAATGAAAGGCCAGAGCTAAAAGGCAAACATAAAAAACTTTGTGGGTTCTTACTTCTCGCAAAAGGTTCTTACTTCTTAGGAATCATTTTTGTTTGTCATAAAAAAAACATTAAGTTGAAGATTTAACTACCCTCCCTCTACTATATGACTCAAAGAGAGGGCAGAAGCCCCATCATCAGCTTGCTGTCCACGAATACAAGTACCTGAGATTGATCCCCCAATAACGCAAGATATATTTGAATTACAGTACATGTTAAAATTTATGTTTGCCTGTAAAGCTAGCTCCAAAGCTTCAGAAAATCAGAAGGATTTAATGTCTTAGAATGCAGGTACCAGGGAGTGTGGCTAGTTAACAAGGAGTGTTGCAATTGTGTATAAAAAACAAATAGGCTTTTTATAAAAACACAACATACTTTTTTCACATCAATCTGGCTTTCAAAAAAACAAATCCACCTCACAAGCCATACTAGACCTTTGCAACCAATTATCAGGGGCTGTGGATAAAAAACAAGTTTCTTGCTGCATATCTTGCTAAAGCTTTCGACACGGTTGACCACAAAATTTTACTAGACAAACTCAACGACTATGGTATAAGAGAAAATCCATTAAACTGGTTCAAATCGTACTTATCAAATAGAACACAAAAAGTTTGCATAAATGGAACTTTGTCTGAACCCCAAATTATCACACATGGTGTACCCCAAGGAAGTGTACTTGGTCCTCTTCTATTCCTGTTATATATAAACGATCTGCTTTTGTGCTCCAAAATCCTTAAATTCCATCTTTTTGCTGATGATACAAGCATCTTTCTTTCTAATGATAACCCGAAGGATCTAAAATCCATTGTTAACCATGAGTTAAAAAATTTCTCAACATGGCTTTCTGCCAACAGGTTATCACTTAACATTGATAAATCCAGTTTCCTTA
Organism: Rhopilema esculentum; assembly: GCF_057945365.1. Lineage (NCBI taxonomy): Eukaryota > Metazoa > Cnidaria > Scyphozoa > Rhizostomeae > Rhizostomatidae > Rhopilema > Rhopilema esculentum. Next base: position 667,243 of record NC_142824.1, on the reverse strand, counting down.
CTATCCCAAGTAAGAAAAAAATTAATTCTATCCTAGACATCAAAATTGATAATATTTCCATTAAAGAAAAAGACCATATAAAATATCTTGGTGTTCTTATTGACAGCTGATTAATTTATTGATATCATATTGGAAACAACATACACAAAATGTCAACACAAAAATCTCGAAAAGCATCGGAGTACTGGCAAAGATGAGACACTTTGTTTCATTAGATGTACTAAAACAATTGTATCATTCTTTCATTTCTCCTCATCTCAGCTATGGTATCATTAATTGGGGTAGTGCTTCCAAATCTGCTATAAACAATTTAAGAAAAAGTCTTAAAAAAGCAATTAGAATTATGAACTTTGCAGGCTATAGAGGTGAGTCGAAACCTTTGTTTTCTAAACTAGGTTTACTAAAACTTGAAGATACTTATAAATTTGAAACTGCAAAATTCATGTACGATGTTAACAACAATAACATCACCTCAACTTTATGTGACCTGTTTCAAAAAACCTAATGCAAACCATTTTTGAAACTAACTGCAGTGTTCCCTCCCCTATCTTTTCTACCATATAAGTTTATAGTTGTCTTTTTCTTTCTTTTTTATCTCTATTTTTACCCTTTTCTTATTTGTTCTGTTACTGTTTCTTATACTAACAAATTCAAATCACATAAAAAATTTAAATCTCAATATTTTCATGTACAAGTGTATTACATTTTATAAACCAAGTTACTTTGTATTTGTAATCAACCCAGGAAAGGCACTGGACACAAAAACTTTTCGGGTTTACAACGTTTAATTGGCTATCTCAGGCCTTGCTCTAAGCAAAATGAAGGTGCTCCATAAAAAGAGCCCCTTAGAAACTCTAGGCGCTCTATTTAGCACCTTTAAATAAAATATCCTTGAGAGCATCCTTCAAGAGCTTTGGAAGATCGAGAGCTTCATATCGAAAGCTTTGGAAGAGTGTTAAATAAGAAATTCAACGGTGATACCAAAAAGCACCATAATATGAAACAACAAAACATGCAGCAAACACTATGTTAATACAAATATAGAAATATAGGAAAACGCATGGCTTTAAGTCGAACATTAGCTTTGTTTCCCTTTTTATGCTATTCTTTCTATAAGACACACTAGAACATCTACTACTCACGAAAGCAAATGAAAACTGAAAAGCAATGCGGTAATTTGGATGGAAATGTGATCGTTGATTTGCACGAGTTATTAAGGAAAAACAGGAAATAATACTTCAACAGAAGATTAACGCTTGCTCGAAAATCAAATAAATCTTCCGGAGATGAGGGTTGATGGCCTGTGACCTTGGTGGTTATTAGAAGGTTATTAGATTAAAAATGGTATCGAAAACCCAACGTTGAATTTGCTGAATTTTTTTCTCAAGGGGTAATCTTACGCAAATCATAATATTGCGGTCTATTGGGAAGATTGTTTATGCTTGATCAAGTTTATTAGACAAAGGCCAAGAAATTATTTTGCTCCGTGGTAATATTGTTTTGACGTTTTGAGGGGCTCTATAAATCGCTCTCCAAGGCTTCTTTTGGGTGCGCTCTAGGCGCGCGCGCTCGATCGAGGGCCTTTCCGGGCAAAGCCTGCTATCTTAGCATTGCTACCTATTTTTTTGTATTATTTTTTATAATCTTAGAAGTTGTATACCTTTAAAACTTGTACATTTGTTGCTGAATGAAAAGTTTTGAGTTTTGAGTTTGTCTCTAAAACCTTCATTCATTTTTGCCTACCCTGTTGCAGCCTGACCAGCCCTACAAGATACAAAACATCGCAAGTTTGTACCAAAAGTAGAGAAGGTTGCTCATTCCTGGTCTAAGCATAGGTGTATGTCATCCTTGAAATAGAGGGTACTCCTCAGTTCTAATTCATTTGATGGTACAGGGCAGCCCCAACAGTGCTTAAGAGGACCTTTCACTTAATTTAATTTAATTTTGGGTTCCTGCAAAGAGAACTGGGTTTTTAAGTAGAGTTTTAATGTTTAAGTAAATATGCTTTTGAAAAGTAACTCTATTTTATTCTGAATTTGTAAGCAAATGCCTTATATTTTAATTTAAAAAATATTTCAATTATTTGTTTTTTTTTTGTAAATTGGGAAAATGATGAAAGAGGAACACACAAGGGATTGTGCAGCCAGCAAAAACTCATCATGAATAGTTTTACCTTTTTTCTTTTAGGGTTGTTGCTCATCCAGATGGAGCCATTGATTTATTTTCTTATAAGGCTGACAAATCAGATATGGAAAAGCTCAAGCAGCTTAGTGACTGGGGAGATAAGTTAGAACAGGTAAGAGATTGAAAAAATATCAGCTTCTTTAGTCTCTTTAGTCTTCAGCTTCTTTACTCTACAAAATGTATTTGTTTGCCACTATGCCTGTGCTTAGACATACCTTGAGCAATATTGGAAGAGTTAAGCCAAGCTTTTGTTGGAAAGGCATGCCCTGGCACATGCATACTGCTCTGCTGGAATGCTAACTACATGCCTTCTTTATTTTGAGAGCAAAATTCTTAATGATTCGTTTTGTGCATTTTTGCAATTAGTTTAAATGTATATCCTTCTTTAATACTTTTAGTCCATGCCACTCTCAAAAGGCCTAATACATTTTCAGGATTGCCAATTAAATTTCTGAAATTCTAGGTAAGAAATAAAAGCAAGAAAGTGTCTGGCTGCTTGGATTCTGCCTATCAGGCTCCTTACTAATCTCTTGGTAAAGCTAACTTCGGATAAAACTAAATCATGTTATTGAAAAAAAATTTTTAGGTCCTTTCACCAAAATTTCCTTCAATATAACGAACTTTTTCTTAAAATAGTCACCATTATTCTGGTTTTGTATTCTCTGTGTTCATTTATCACTTTTTCTTGGGGGAATTCATTATTGTCATCGGCGAAAAATACATCAGTTTTAGTTTTTAGATTGTAAGTGATATCTTTTTCCTTGAATATTATTTTCACAGACCAGGGATTCACGCTCTACATTTACCATCAAAGAATGAACTAGATAAAGTTGTGCACACAAGGGGATGCTTTAAACCAAGACTTTTATCCAAAAGCCAACTGAGAAATTGCTTTATTTATGCCCCAAATCTAAGATGTCAGGGAATTTTCTTGTCCTCTAACATTCTACAGACTTGCTTCCGATGCTGCTTTTCATCCCTATTAATAGCCATCTCTATGGAATCGGCTCAAGAGGAATTTTCCAGACATTGACTGATAAAAAGTGTTCGAAGGTTTTGCCGTTTCAAACGATTGCCAATTGAGTTCATTACTACTTTAGGCCCCCTCGACCTCAAGGCCCTGAGGCACTTTGCCCCCTTTCCCTGCTTACAGTGGCTTCCAGTACCTCCAGGATCAACGTTCAGAGTTTTTCAATTTGCCGACAAGAGTTTTCTAGGGGGGGGTGCCCCCCGCACCCCCCCCCCCGCCGCTAGCGACGGCCCTGGCTGCTAAGGCAGTTAAATTCAACCAAACTCGTTATATTAAATATTGCAAAATCTGCATGTGCAGGATTTACAGGGGGAGGAGGCATCAATCCATATAAGATATTGGCAAATATAAGATTTCGTTTCAATTTTCTTCTTATCAATCTTAATTGAAGTTTCTAGGTCCTAGTTTTTTTATTTATCGTTCTCTTTAAGAAAATAGAAATTTAATCTGCTAATAAATTCCTCTTCTAATTGATTTTCATAGAAATATGGTTTTTAGTTTCAATTGAGAGTTGTAGGGGTTTTTGGGAATTTGTATTTTTAGATCTTCTATAGTATTGCAAGATTTAGGAATAATTTGATGATATGGTTTATAGTTTTGTCAATTTAGTAATGGAAAAGTTTGATTTTGGTTTATTCCAAAATGACTTTGTTGATTTACCACCCTTTCTCTGCTTATTTTAGAAGCAGATTGAATGGTGAGATGTGGTTATCTACATTGGCTGATTTTTGCTAAAAGCTAAATAACGAAATTTAATAGTTAAGTGGGTTAAACAAGCAAGCTATTTCCTATGAAATACGATTAACATATTTTTAATGATAAACTTCAGAAAATACGAAGATCAAGAAAAGCTTGAATTAGTGTTATGATGCCAATACTAGTTTAAACTTTACTGAAATAGAAAGAAATGTTGTGCACTTTAAGACTTTATTTGAACTATGGTAGCAGTTTTCGATAAATTTCAAGATTTGCCTTCCACTTAGGTGATGTTTTGATTCCCTAGGTAAAGGCTGCAAGGAGAATAACACTGCTTTCAGATATTGAACCAGACAACAAATATGTCAACGTGTTAGTCGAATTGTTCTCGGCTGATCATAATAAAGTAGACAAGAACTCATACGTTCTTCGCGTTTGGGATGGAACAGTCCCAAAGTGCAATTCATTTTTCTATGGTTTACAAGAGGGTTTTAATCCGGAAAAGACACAGACAAGAGATATACCAAAGTATATTGAAAAGAGATTGATGTACATTATTTTATACGGAGGTCATATCCAGAAAGGATTGGAAGCAAACCCAGGAAACGTCCTTAGAATTACAAATCTGAACCAGCGGCCGCTACCTCAAGATACCTTGGACGATCTTTTGTCGAATGAATCCATCCCGAAAAAGGTGAGAAATGCTCATTCCGAATGTTACGGTTTTGTCTTTGGCATTCTTTGTTCTTGTTCAAATGTCACAAGTTATTCTGTGCATGCCTAGTAGTAATTTCCTTTAAAACTTCTTCTCAACTGGTTATTTCTTAAACCTGGCACCTTTTTCAAGAATCTTTGGCTCCACTTACGAGATTCATTGCGTATCTTAAATTTGTTAGTTCTGAATCAGTCTAAGTATTTTTTACACTTTTCTAAAGTTGCAGCATTCAACAAAACCCTGGGTTTGCTGTGCCCTAAGTGAAAAAAATTCGTATGGTAGAGGTTTAGAAATCATCGATGAAAATGGACTTGAAGCTTTAAAATTGAAGGAGAAGCTTGCCGTAGTAAGTGAGACTGCAGAGGACAGTGACGAAAGCTCTATCGAGAGCGGTGACGGAAACGTTGATGTCCAAGACGAGAATGAACAATTAGCAATGCAACAGTTCAGAGATGAATGGAGAATTCATAGAGAAAGCAGTGCTTCTAGCTTTGTTAGTCCTTGGCATCTAGATGAAGCCGAAGAACCTCAGGCTGCAAGAATATTGCCTCGTGCAGACAATTTTGAACCTGTCTTAGATATTCAGTCGGCAGATGCTAATCGACCAGTTACAGAAATACAAAGTACACAGCGATCAAGAACAAATGCAGAGCAACACTCTCAACCTTCTTCATCGAGAAGAAGCCTTTTAGATGACGTATGTAATACAAGTTACTGTTCTTCACTTATGTTATGCTAATTTATGCTTCTATCCTGGTTTATTGCATATTTTAGAAATCTTATTCCTGTTAATATGTTTTTGATAAGCTGATGTGGCATTTTTCCGATTAGGTTGTAAGGAACTAACTTTTGGATACAGTCAAGGTCCATGTTGTAGAAATTGCACCATTATCAATTGTTTGAGTTAATTGAGCTGTCTTTGATATTCGGATATAGTTTTCTACGTTGACTTGTTTACTGTCTTTTTTCTAGATGGAATTAGCACGCGAATGGACAAGGTTATCAGACATCAAGCCAGACGGAAAATGTATCAACATTTTGGTGCAAGTTGTGTCTGTTCACCTGTCTGTTTTTGACAGCAGCTGCTTGATTCTTCGTGTTTGGGATGGAACCCAGCCAAACTGTCAGTCGTTTTCCTATGGACGAACCAAAGACTTTAAACATGTGAACGATGTTCCGAGGCATGTCAAGAAAAGGTCGATATCAGTAAGTTTGCACGGGAACCATGTTGCGAATGGTTTGGAAGCAGTGCCAGGTGATTTCGTGAAAATACGACAGATGAGACAATGTGGAATATCTAATGAGGATCTAGAGGTGTCATTGGCTAGGGGCTTCGTTCCTGAAAAGGTACGGTGAGAATCGAACATGAAAATAACGTGGCTGTTTTAATTTTTCTTGCATGGCAATTCCAGTTGTTGTTAAATTTTGTGGCAGGCTTGAAAAAGTAGAGTGTTTTTCTTTTATTTGGAAATAGGCTGTTTTAATTTTCTATCTCGTGTCAAAAGCTACAATAAAAGTTGAAGGACAAAAATGCTTTCCCAGGAAAACATACCATGGACATAAGAAAGTCAGTCGTGAGGCTACGTTCTCACATCATCGAGAGCGAGTTGGGCCTTTGTTGCATCGGCCTAAATCATCAAACCTACCATAATAACATGAAGCGGCTACCAAGGGAAGTTACACAAAATGCTCAAAATACAAACGATATTGGGGAGGGAATGGATAATAAGAGTACCTTTCTCCCACTTTATCTCAATGCACCAGTCCTACCTAAAGCCATCAAATTGTAAACAGCAAAAATGATGTCCAAAAGTATGAGAAGTATTCACGATGCTGAAAAAAGTAGAGTAAAACTGTTTGGGTTATGCCAGAAAAAGAAAATTTTCATATATGAAAACAGTATAAAGTTGGATGTGTTGGAAAAGAGCGAATAGCGCTCATGTTATAAGGCTTCATCAAGAAAAGTGAAACCCTGCGTAGCATTGCGCATATTCTTGTAGAATGGGTACAAGTAAAACTTGAGAAAGCACGTCACAAGGAAACATAACCAATAGCAAATAAATATAAATTCAGAGCGAATCAGTTAAAGAACGAACGCCCCTCGTGAGATTAACTCTGATTGAATTTCATTTAGTTATTATGATTTTGAATTTATTTGGGTGAAAAGCAAAGCGTTTTACGGTGAATCGACCATGTTTAAAATGGTGGTGAAAAAGTTCGATTTTTGCTTGAAATACAAAATGGAGAGCTAAATGATATGGAATCGCGTTGCAGATTGAATAAGTTATTTCTGATTTTATTCATATCTTTTATCAAAACACTTTTTAATATAATAAAAACAACACAAGAAATGTCTAGCCTGATAAACATAAAATAAGAATCGATATTTTTGTGGAAATTTTCTCTCTGGTTAACAAAACAGAGCAGATTATGTCAGCTACTAAGCTGTGCTCCTGGAAATGTCATGCACTTGGTTATTTATTTGTCCTTCAAGTTTAGTTATCTTATAAACAATTAATTGTTCTTAGCTGTAGAAAAAAGAAGGTTGAAATAATAACAATATTAAGAACAATCGAACCGCAAATTATTAAACAAATTTGAACAATGAATTTTGAGCCTTAGCAAATTTATCTGGTTCTTGTAAAATGGCATGCATGTGGATTTATCAAGTGCTACCTGGTTTGTCAAATCGAAAAGCTGCTGTGGAGCAAGCCTGATTACAGGTTTGGAACGTAGAGCATGGGCTCATGATAGCCTTTGAATTTAACAAAGTTGCTACCCCATTTAAGTAGGGCTGTAATGCATTAATCCACGAAGAAGACAAATTTTGACCTTATTTAGAGAAATTGTTTAAACCCTATACTATAAAAGTTCTGCATATAGTTGTTTTAAGAAACCTTGCACAACTACTTTGTTTTCTTCTAATAGATGATTCGTCTACTCTGCTGTTTTATTTAGCACTTTTCCTTTCCTTTTCTAATCAATTTGTTTACTTTTTTAACAATTTTTAACTAAATGCAAAAACAGCCTTTCTAAAGTTAGTTGAATAGTTTTACTAAAAAACACTCGTTGAAAATCGTTTTTGGTCTACTTGCCTTGCAATATGAAAATCATATCGAGTGAAATCGCTAAATTTTATGTTTCTTTTAGTAAATACAAGTGAACTGCAAGATTTACTAAATCTTTTAACTATGTGCTCAGCTCGTAAAGTTGTTCGTCTTCGTATTTTTTAGCCATGACTCTTGTTTGCTTGCAGCGTAAAAGGTCGTCTTGGGTCTTCTGTGTTCTGGAGGAAGGAAGCTCCCATGGCCAGGGCCTGGAAATAGTCGACAAAAAAGAACAGGATGCTTTGAAGTTAAAAAGACAACTTGCAGACGTGTTTGACGTAGGGGAAGACAGCGACGAAGAGAGAGATAGAGGCATTTTGGAAGAAGTTGAGGAAGGAAGAGTGGACAGAAATAGGAAAAAACTTGATGAAGGAACTGAAGACGATACAGGGGACGATACAATAAGTGAGAGTTTGCTGAGCCCTGTGCTTCTAAATACACTGGATTGGGATATCAGTTTTAATGAATCGTTTGAAAATCAAATGGTCATCAACGAACCTCAGGCTGCAAAAATTTTGCCTCGTGCAGACAATTTTGAACCTGTCTTAGATATTCAGTCGGCAGATGCTAATCGACCAGTTACAGAAATACAAAGTACACAGCGATCAAGAACAAATGCAGAGCAACACTCTCAACCTTCTTCATCGAGAAGAAGCCTTTTAGATGACGTATGTAATACAAGTTACTGTTCTTCACTTATGTTATGCTAATTTATGCTTATATCCTGGTTTATTGCATATTTTAGAAATCTTATTCCTGTTAATATGTTTTTGATAAGCTGATGTGGCATTTTTCCGATTAGGTTGTAAGGAACTAACTTTTGGATACAGTCAAGGTCCATGTTGTAGAAATTGCACCATTATCAATTGTTTGGGATGATTAAGCTGTCTTTGATATTCGGATATAGTTTTCTACGTTAACTTGTTTACTGTCTTTTTTCTAGATGCAATTAGCACGCGAATGGACAAGGTTATCAGACATCAAGCCAGACGGAAAATGTATCAACATTTTGGTGCAAGTTGTGTCTGTTCACCTGTCTGTTAGTGACAGCAGCTGCTTGATTCTTCGTGTTTGGGATGGAACCCAGCCAAACTGTCAGTCGTTTTCCTATGGACGAACCAAAGACTTTAAACATGTGAACGATGTTCCGAGGCATGTCGAGAAAAGGTCGATATCAGTAAGTTTGCACGGGAACCATGTTGCGAATGGTTTGGAAGCAGTGCCAGGTGATTTCGTGAAAATACGACATATGAGACAATGTGGAATATCTAATGAGGATCTAGAGGTGTCATTGGCTCGGGGCTTCGTTCCTGAAAAGGTACGAAGTTGATTGTTTAGCTCTTTGAAAACTGCTTCATTGGGGTGCGTTCTTGGTCATATTCAGTATGAATGAAAATATTAAGGAAAATGATTTTGCAATATATAGTTGTAAATAATTAGCTCAGTTCGCGTTTTCATGAATTTAGTATTCAAGGGCCTAATTTTGTTAGCGACGAAAGTTTGCATTTTGCAGTTAAGCATTACTTGTTCTCGCTTTTGACGTTCTTTGTACATTTATCTTTTCGACTGCATTTCATTTCTAAGCAAAATATTCTTTATTTTTATTTTTTTAAGTAAAGCTGAGTGTGTAATTCGGGAAAGTATAACGAATGATAGGAAATCTAGACCTTTTGTCTCAATAGCTATTCATGTTTTATTATGGTCTAGTCGCTTCTGTTTCGTGGCGGATAACAATATTTCCTCTTGCCACTGTTGACAGACATGTACCAGGACCAGGAAGGTCATAGGCGAGGAAGGTCATAGGCCAGGAAGGTCATGGGCCATGAAGGTCATGGGCCATGAAGGTCTAGGAAATAATGAGGTTGTTTATGGAGAATCTTGTTTGTTTGCAGCGTAAAAGGTCGCCTTGGGTATTCTGTGTCCTGGATGAAGGAAGCTCCAATGGCCGGGGCCTGGAAATAATCAACAAAGGAGAACGGGATGCTTTGAAGTTAAAAACACAACTTGCAGACGTGTGTGACATAGGGGAAGAGAGCGACGAAGAGAGAGACAGAGACAGTTCGGAAGAGATTGAGGAAGGAAGAGTTGACGGAAATAGAGAAGAACTCAATGAAGGAACTGAAGACGATACAGGGGACGATGCAATAAGTGAGAGTTTGCTGAGTCCTGTGCTTCTAAATACACAGGATTGGGATATCAGTTTTAATGAATCGTTTGAAAATGAAATGGTCATCAACGAACCTCAGGCTGCAAGAATATTGCCTCCTGCAGACAATTTTGAACCTGTCTTAGATATTCAGTCGGCAGATGCTAATCGACCAGTTACAGAAATCCAAAATACACAGTCGCTAAATAGAACTGAAGAGCAAGCAAATGTGGACGGCAAGTACTTGGGATCGCCAGTGCGTGAGTATTCTCTACAATCCACAGTCATGCCACAGAAGGAGAATCACACACCTAGAAGGAAACAGAGACAACTGGAAAATGAAGAGAGACACAGATCGTCAGTGGGTAAATATTCACTACGATCCAGAGCCACGCCACGGAAGGAGAATCACACACCTGCAAGGAAACAGAGACAATTGGAAGATGAGGAGAGACACAGATCGCCTGTGGGTAAATATTCACTACAAGCCACAGCCACGCCACGGAAGGAGAATTACACACCTAGAAGGAAAAAAAGACAATTGGAAGATGAGGAGAGACACAGCATGTCAGTGGGTAAATATTCACTACGATCCACATTCACGCCACGGAAGGAGAATCACACACCTGCAAGGAAGCAGAGACAATTGGAAGATGAGGAGAGACACAGATCGCCTTTGGGTAAATATTCACTACAAGCCACAGCCACGCCACGGAAGGAGAATTACACACCTAGAAGGAAAAAAAGACAATTGGAAGATGAGGAGAGACATAGCATGTCAGTGGGTAAACATTCACTACGATCCACATTCACGCCTAGGAAGGAGAATAACACACCTAGAAGGAAAAAAAGACAATTGGAAAATGAGGAGAGACACAAATCGCCAGTGGGTAATTCTTCACTACAAGCCACAGCCACGCCACGGAAGGAGAATTACACACCTAGAAGGAAAAAGAAACAATTGGAAAATGAGGAGAGACACAAATCGCCAGTGGGTAATTCTTCACTACAAGCCACAGCCACGCCACGGAAGAAAAATGGCACACCTAGAAAGAAACAGGGACAATTGGAAAATGAGGAGAGACACAGATCGCCACTGCGCAAATATTCACTACAAGCCACAGCCACGCCACGGAAGAAAAATGGCACACCTAGAAAGAAACAGGGACAGTCGGAAAATGGGGAGATATACAATTACCAGATCAGAAGCAAAACTAACTCTCGCCGGGTGAGTGCTATTTGTTTTTTAATTTCCTTCAACTGCCTAGTTTTTAAGAGTGAATCTTGTTTAACTGCATCACTTTGCTTTATCTTTCTTTTTTGAATTTCTTACTGCTTTTTACAAGCCTCTTTTAGATTTTCCCCTGAATATTGAACTCACGTTTGCAAAATAGGCTGAACATGATTCAGGGTGTCTGCGTATTACAGATACGGACCTTAGGATAGCGGTTGTTAAACCACATCTTACTTAATGTCTAAATGGTGTCTTAATGATGTGGCTTACTGTGCGTGAGTTCTTTCGTTGATCAACATAGAAAATATTATAACTCTTAAAACTTACGAGCAACGGAACACATTCAAGCAAATGTATAGCGGTTTCTATTTACACCACGTTTCTTTACAACCTGCGATGGGCGGCGTTATTCTGCTTATCTGAAACGGAGTCTGCCTCCATTTAGATAACAGCAGAAAAGTAGAAAGGTGTTTGAAGGCTTCTAGAAAAGATTTCAGATTTTCTTTTGCTTAAACCCCTGGCTTAAACCAAAGTATATTGATGGACAATTCCGGTGGTCCGGCGGTAACCCTGTGTAACAATAAGCGGTCTCCTGCAAGTACAAACCGGTTATCCGGGTGTGCGGGAGACCGAATTGCCCACCCCTAGAGTAGTTTAGCAATTATTTCTGAAATTTTATACTGCAATACATGATTTATGCTGGATTCTGTGAATCGTTTTCTTTTGTTTTGTTTAGTATTACTTACGGCGGAGAAAAGAAGAACTTGCTCGGTGATACAAAAGATGTCTATTGTATATAAAGTACTCTACTCTAGGGTACCGAATAAGCAGGGGGTTTGGATAGGCAGGAGACTGGAAATATAAGTCAATATGAGTTTTGAAACAGAATGGAATAAACTGGGGAGGGGGGTCGGAATACAGAAAAGAAATCGTGTTACTAAAGGAAACGCAACTAAACGTCTCTTCGAATCGATTATTCTGCATTTCCAATAAGTTCATCTTGAACTTCTGTACACTACTGCCGCGGGTTTATGGTGGGATCGCTTGGGAAAATTTTCAAAAAATTATAAGTGGTGGGGGGGGGGGGGGGGTTGGAAGAGGTAATTATTCGGTACTCTAGAGTAACTGTAAATACACCAAGTTTTGTTGAATCTCAAATGTTGATGTTTTTGTTAATGCTAAAACTATTTTTGTTGAATCGCCACATCATATTGTTTTGTTGCTCATTTGGAGTTCAGTTTCGTTCAATGTTATCGTTTTGTGTTTGTTTCGTTTTGTTCTGTGTGTTTATCCTACAATGAAAGCACACCAAAAACTATGTAACTCCTTGTAGTAAAATCTCTTGCAAATTATTATTATCAGAAAATATCAGTCTTTTTAATAGCATATTGTTTAAATGTTTTTTATTTTTGGGCGTTCTCGGATGGAATCTGTCCCCGGGAAACGCCGCCCAAACTGAATGTGCTGTCAAAGAACACGTATTACAGTTGATGATACACAGTTCATACAATAAGAAACAATCAATCAATGCCCGAAGTTCCATACAAAACTTTAACAAGTATTGTAAGATGTTTTCTAGTATTTGATGCCTTGATGCCTATGTCTTCAGGCTTTCCAACTTGAATTAATATTCGAAGACAGCTTTTTTCTCCCTTCAAAGAAAAATTCTAACATCCTGAGACTGACACATTTTCAGTTTAGTCGTGGACTCATTTTATTCACGTATAAATGGGTCTTTTCAAAGTCATTTATTTTATTTTGAAATATCAATAGCTATAGTTTATAAACTCCTTTTTATTTGTTTTATAAGATGTCGATAACTAAAATAAATGAAAATTGTTGTTTCCTTTTACCGTTGAATTACTCTTTATCGTATTTCCTATCGCTCATCATACAATATTTGCACTAAATACTGACAGCATATTTCTGGAAACATCAAGCACAAGGGCGCCGGAGCCACGGGGGCAGCACGGGGGCAGTACGGGGGCAGTACGGGGGCAGTACGGGGGCAGCAGAGTGCCCTTTTCAAGACGTTTTATTCAAGACGTTTTTTGAATAGAAAAGTTTTCATGCAGTAATCGAAAAGTATTCGTTTTAAATGCAACGTACCGGCTGGTTGAAACTTTGTCCCAGTGGGCCCTTTTGCTTGTCCTAGTTAGTAACTTTTGAATCATCACTAGTAGGAATCCTTATAAAATATGGCGTAGCAAGGCAAAAATTTCCTAGTGTCCGCTCCAGACCACCAATCTTTTTTTCCTAGACAGGGCCATCACCTTCAGTCAGGCTTCGCCACTAGCTAAACGAAGATTCCCGATTTGTTTTAGTAGCAAACTTTGATACCTCAAGGTGCCCTTTCTGCGGTTCCTGCCCCCCCCCCCGCATCACGAAGCTTCCGGCGCCTCTGATAAAGCATGCAAAAGAATACGACGCATCCGAGAGGTTGTGCAATTTGTATCAACAAATAAGCAATTTGTGAAAGTACTCAGTCTTGATAACATTTTGCTAAAAAGCAACCGATGTTAAAAGTATCAAATTGTCAAGCTGGTTTGAGAAAAAGCACCAAGATAAAGATGATATTGTTTTCATCAAAATATCGTTTCCAACGCCAGGCCTAGCAAGCTCTGGTGCTCTGACATTTCCCTCTTCATCCTTTTCACTTTTTCGGAATAGACATGCAAGCGCCAAAGGAATTGATCGTCTCCAAACTGCGGCTTAACTTCTTACAGACTTGCAGTAGGTCTTTATCTGCATATTAGGTTATTTCTTCCACGGGTTATGTTACCCTGCAAATCTTTTCATGAAAATCCTGTGATAGCACAGGCCATGATAACAGCATTCCCCATAGCAAAAAATCCCCATAGCAAAAAACCCTCTTCTTGAGAATGATTATGATGTAAATTTGAGTTATACAGTTATACACAAAAAACCAAATTTGAGTTCCACGTTATTGACACCTTCCAGTTGGGTAAAGTTTTTGGCAAATTCAAAACCTCAAAGGGTTGTGGTCCTGATGGCATTTCTAGCTGTTTCCTGAAAATTGCACTTCCGGTTATCTCAGAATCTCTTTGCGATATTTTCAATCTTTCAATTGCTACTGGTTGTTTTCCTGATAGCTGGAAAATTGCCAGAGTAGCCCCAATTTTTAAAAATGGCCAACCTAACGATCGATCTAACTACAGAACTTTATATGTCCTGCCTGTTTTAGCCAGGGTATTTGGAAAACCTATCTTCAACCAGCTGTACGATTACTTGGAGGAAAACAAACATTTATCTTCAAAACAATCTGGCTTCAGAGCTCTTCATTCTGTTGTCACTTGCCTTTTTAACAACACAGATGACTGGTATGTGAACATGGACAATGGCAGATACACTGCAAATATTTTCATTGATCTCAAAAAAGCATTTGACACTTAGACCATGGCATTTTACTTGCGAAGTTGAGAAAGTATGGTGTTGAAAACCTAGAACTTACTTAGTTTACGTCATATCTAACCACAAGAAAGCAATTCTGCAAAGTAAATCGGGTATGTTCTAAATCCGAAGATATTCACTGTGGGGTCCCCCATGGTTCATGTGTTGGCCCTCTATTGTTCTGATTTATATCAATGATCTTCCGTTCTCTCTGAAAAAAGGTAGAATAAAAGAATGTACGGCGACGACACCAGTATTTCTTACTCTTCTTCGAGCTTAGCAGATATAAATAAAACTCTAAACAGTGAACTGAACGATTTGAAGCAATGATTGCAGGATAATAAACTTTCTTTGAATGTTCTAAAAATACAAGCTCTGAATATAGCTCCCAGCCCAGAAATAAGAAAACTACTGATAAAACAGTTGATCATCCACAGTTTTTTATTGGTGGCTCTCAAGTTGTAAATGTTGACCGAACAAAGTATCTGAGTGTGATAATCGATAGAGGCTTGAATTGGGAAGAACACGTTAACAGTCTCCGTACCAAAGTTTCTCGTGCAATCGGATTTTTGAAATATTCCAGAAATTTTTTACCTCAAAACACGTTGAGTAAAACGTATTAGGGTATTATCAAGCCACATTTTCGGTTCGGTTCTGATGCCAAACAGGCACCTTCTCTTGCCACCTTTAAGAGAAGAATAAAAAACTAACTATGAACGACCATTCCTATTTCGTAGTATCTATCTTCTTACTTATTAATGTTTTTGTCATAGCCCCCTGAAAAGCAGTTCTCATGGACTGGACTGATGGAACCATATCATAATAGCCAATGACTGCACATAGTTCATTTGTGTTTCCACTTGGCTTCACTCATTGCATGAACCAAAAACGCCCCCTTATCGCCCTTTCTTCCTGCTTTAGCCCCAGTATCAAGGTAAATATAATTAAGAGTCAATTTCAAGAAACAAACCCTTCCGGCAGAGAAATTTTCTTCGCAATTTATATTCTAAATAAATTGTATTTGATAAGCAAGAATAAATTTGCTATTCACAATTCTTAGACGCTGCAATGTCTTTCAAAGTACCTGATAATTCTATTTCTTGCTTGTATAAATATAATGCTATCGGGGATGAGCAATGCTATTTGTGATGCCTTCGTGTTACTGAATCTATAAGCTGGCGCTTTGCAAGAGATGGGAGGGTCAAAAACATGTATTACTCCCTCATACTTGCAATGCAAGTGGGTAATGCGAAACCTTGATAGAAATAGTGGCCTGTCCTTAATTAGAATCCTATAAAGATTTTGATAATCTGAATACTGTACGCTGACAAAATTGATTCTTGAAATTCTGAAAAGAGTCTACAAATAAGGCCAGAGAAAGGTCCCAGATCTCAGTAAAAGCTTCGAGTAAGTGTATATTCGCGAATTTTGGCATTCAAAAATTAGAAAACTGAATTACTATTAACGTTGCCTAATTACTATCTTTATCGGTCGAAATTACTTCGAGATTTCAACGTTTGGAATGTTTAAAAAGTTTTGCAAGTTTTTTAAACCTAAACTGAAATATTTTATAAAAATAACACTCCTGGTTAACCTCCAAGCTTTGATGATAAACGGCATTTTCCGAAAATAACCCTTATATAGTAATAACCCTTATATAGTAATAACCCTTATATACGCCCGATTTTAATCAGCTGACAAACCGATGTTTGCCGACAAAAATGTCTTGTTTAGGGCAATTTTGGCGGGGGGGGGGGGGGGGGGGGTGGGTGGGGGTGGCGTTGTAAGGATTTGGTAGGCGTCATTATTGATTTGGAAGCAGCTGATTCCAAATGCAAAAACACAAACACGACGTTACACTCTCGATATGCTCAACTGCGAAGCGTTCGGTGTCCTTCAGCTCACCAATAATCGATGCATTTGACGGTGGAAATCGTGGCTCCTCCCGGTAGACAGCTTGAATATTCTAAAAAAAGAACATTTACATTTAAGAAGAGAAAAATCGATTCAATTTTAAGAAATAAATCAGAAAATGGTCATATTGACATTAGATCTTATTTAACGTAAACAAATTAAAAACTAGAGTTTATAATTTGATATCTCTATTTAATAGACTTTACCCTCAACGCTTATACTATTTCATTTAACCGATAAATATTCTTTTCTTGGTTTCAATACTGAAAAATATTGACTGATTCTCAAGAAATTACGGTATATTCTGAATTACGCAGACGACGATTCTTTGGTTTCTTCCTCTAAAAGCATGTCAATTTTAGTCTATTTTGATCAAGAAAGATCGTTCGGATACAAATGGTATTAACATTAACGACAGAAAATTAAATCATAAAAAAGGTGTAAAGATTTTAGGCGTCCTGCTGCCATTCGCAACCCCCCATTCACACATTTGCTACCTGTCAATGCAGTGGCTTTTGCCTCTTTGTAAATCTCGTGTTAATACTGCCAATTTGTTTCATTGCTGAGACACTTTAATATTTCTCCTTTTGCAAAACATATCTTAAAAAATGACGTTGTGAGTCAATACGTTAAGTTGAGTCATGGCTAGACAGGATGATCGAAATAAATTCGAATAGATAAAGAATGTAAATACGATTCCAAACGTAAGGAAACAGCTGAATCGATTTAAGATACATCTATGCATTGCTCATAATCCAATTTACATAAATTGAGTAGGTATAAAAAGCCAACCTGGATGATGTCATCTGTACCAGTTGTCACCAAAACAAACATATCTAGGTCCTTTGGATTGAGTAGACAAATGTAACGAACCCTCGAGTCTTCAGACAAAAATTCTCGGTAAGCTGTGCCAAATTTACCACTCAGAGTTCTAAAAAAATAATCAGAAACTTGCTGAAACAAATGAATCTAGTAAAAAGCTGAACTACATTGATTATCAACCATGATATTTTCCTGTAGGAAATTAAAATGCTGCATAAAGACATACGAAATCTCAGTAAATACATATGTAGTACCTTGCTAGGCCATGTTTATGCGGTTTTGAGTTCCCAAGCAGCGTTAATATTGTATCCACTCGCTTGTCGATGGACGACAAAGAGTACAATTTGACTAGCCCGAGCAACAGCTTTATCTCAGATACTGATATATTCTGCAATGAAACAAAGTGATAGTCACACAACGTTTCAGTGTAATTCACGAGTTTTACGAACGATATACATTCTAGAATATTTGCGGATACCTAAACCGAGGAAAATAAAATAGTTTTCCCCTAGATGAGATCTGTCTGCACTATGCCTACTTAACACGAAAATGGAAGCAAGAGGCATGAACTGGTAACATCAGAATTACCGGAACGATGTCTTTTCTTATCTGTTGCAAGACTGCAGACAATTTCCATTGGCTGATCGCAGTGTCGCTCTCTTTCCGTGTTTCCATCTTTTTCTTGTGCTTCTTTGCTGACGTTTCATCGTCAAAGCAATCCATCAGCAGCAACTGATACCACATGAAGTCTCTCCAGCAATTACTTAGGCAGGTACATGCTACTTTGGAAAGACGCCCGCTCACGAAGGCAACTTCGTTTATCAAAAAATTGCTTTCTGCTTGTTCGTTGCTTTCTGCTAGCTGACCAGAGCTTGAAGACTTTCTGATATTTATTTGAACTGGAGCTGCAGCAGAAATGGCGTCATTTGAATTTGATCTTGGAATGAATGGCTCACAAGAAGTTGACCGGGGCATCTGTTGCTGGAATGCATTTGGGAATTCATGCTGGTGCTTCGCTGTAAGAAGCGCCGTGTCTGAGCTCGGACTGGAAATCGCATTGGGCGAATTCGAGTCACCTTCATTGAGAGACCCTGGCCAGGTCGGTACTTTCACGGGACCGCTTTGACTCGGTTCCTCGTATTCGGTGAATGAATGACTGCTCGTTCTTGTGCTGAATCGGACGCGAAGTTTTGGGCCTGTTGAAAATAATATATTGCAAGTTTATGTCATACGGAAAAATAGTTTATAAAAATACAGAAGATAGCTAACAAGGAATTCAAAGATGTAAGAAAGTAGAAGATAAAGAATACAATTAAAAAGTTCGTTTCAGTTCAGTCCAAGCCATTATCCACTGACTTTAATTTCTTTTTAAGCAAAATGTGAGTTTAGAAAGGTTTTTCCATAAAAGGGGACCAAATATTGAAAGCTTGAGAAGTTCAGCTGTCAGGATAAGTAGAAAATCGAATTACTTCAATTTTGAGTTCATATTCATAAAAAAGAAATTCACGTCTTTATTCCACTTTTAAAAAAGGAACAATCAAACAAATACCAGAGGCTTGAGTATCATCAGAATTCTGGGCAAGAGATCTTTCAGAGCCAGAAAACGTCCTTTTTCGTCTGCTCCTGAGGCTACTCAGCTGGCTTCGCAAAGAGCGTCTTGGATACAACTCTCGCCTGTTTGTTAAAACAAGAAAAAATTTCAAATTCAAAACTTCTTTGTCTTGAGATGGACTCAAAGTGATGATGACGTTTCCGTCAAAATCGGCCGAATCTCTACGAAAACCTGAAGTCAGCTTTTGGAACTCGCCCTTGTCTTTCGATTTGCTAGTGTAGTACATGTAGCTTAGAATGGTTTGATCGGTGCTTGCTTCCTCTTTATTCGCTGAATCATCGATGCGCGTGATCTTTGCAGGGTCCATTTTGTATCTCTCTGCGTTTATAGACAGATAACTGAAAACTTCCTTCGTTTCCACACCAGCCGAACACGGGATGCTGACTGTCCCTAGAACAAACAAATGTCTCACAAACAACGATGCTGCAGTCTTACCTAAGAAATATCAAAGTCGCATCACATAGCAAAACACAAAGAAAAGACATGCCACAAGAATGCAGAAATTTCAATAAAGTTGTATCTGTAGAATCTCTACACAGCCTGTCCTCTAACTGATACTCTTGTTTAATAAATCAAACAAAAATATTTACGGTAAAAGAAAAAGAGTGAATGGGATTTGGCTCCAACTTACCTTGTGCAAGGTAGCAGCAGGAGAACGGGGGCGGCGTAGGAAAGATTTCTATCATTCTTTCAAATAATCTCTGCACAGGATAACCAGGGTAAAATATCGTGTTCCGTCCAGACAAGAACTGTTGAGCTTGTCTGAGTTGAAAGTCATAAGCAAAGGAGTGAATATGCATGAGTTCTTTATACTTGCTGCAGTCCTCCTGAAAAAGCCATCTCTCCTAAAACGGACGAGAGGAATCGCTATTTCAATTGCAAGCATTTCATCTGCAATTATAAATTCCACACAAAACTGAGCAGTCAAAGGCAGATATCTACCAGAAAGGACTTGCTGCTTTGAAACAACAAAAATAATCATGCTGTCATATATCACAAATCAATTGAACGGATAAACGGAGATAATCAATCCCTGGATAAAACAAAAATCTCACCGGCATTGTCACAAATCGTTCCAAGGACTTAACTCTTGATGCTTCAAATGAAAATATCTTCAAAGATAGATTGTCATTCTGAAAAAAACATTGCATATTCAGAGACAGTCACAGTATAGCGATCACAAAATTACAATCACAGACTAACAGTTCCAGAGAACAATTAAACAAAGGGAAGTATTAAAGCAATTGAATAATTTTTTACAAGAAGTATTTAAAGAGAAGTATTTAAAAAAGCAAGAAAAGTCTTGAAAGGGAAAAAGGTGAGTTTTTAATTGCATATTCGCCTACGCAAACATAATTTTCTTACTCTGCACGAGAGCTCTAATATCAGAATTCCTGCGTTTGAACTCTTCTGCAAGTAATTCACATTTGGGCGGGTTCTTGTTGAATTCTGCAAGTGAAATGACGTAATGTTTATAATTCAAGTGCTAAAAGACGTGAAACGTTTTATGTTTGCTAATTTAACAAGAATAAAAAATTCAAAATTACGTTAATCGTATTTGGACACAATCAGAAAAATCTCATTTAAATACCTCAACTCCTGCCTTTGGTGGTACGCGTTTAAAGCTTCCCTTAGCAATCCGCAAATTTTGGCTGGAGGTAAAAATGAGAAAAGTGTTGTTGACAAGTGGAAAACAGCAAAAAAGAAAGAAAAAGAACTTTTAAAAAATTATCTCGGCGGTACCATGCTAAAACAAGGGTAACAAAGGTAGTATCAGTAATGAAAATATTAAGTCATGATAAGATTAAATAATAGGCAAAGGGAAAAATGAAACGAATATAGAAACAAAAAAGAGGGAGGAAGCAAGGAAAGCTATTAAGATAAATGAAGCAGAGGTAGAATGGACAAAGGGAAGAACAAAGGGAAAGAAAGGGGGAAAATTCATAAAAAGGCAAAGACAAGAATAGAAACAGCTAAAAAGTAACAAAAAAGGAAATAGGCATCTAAGGCAAAAACGCGCAAAAAGGGAGGAGCATAAATAAAAAGAAAATCAAATGAAAAGAAATGAACGTTGATGACAAGGAAAAAAGTTAGCAAAAATATTGATGGAAAAGCAGAAGAATGCACTAAACATGGAGTAAGGAAAAGCTTTGCATGCAATAAGCTTTGCATGCTGCAAGAAGGCGCTAAGCCCAGGTCAAAGCGATTTTCAGTGTTATCACCAAGCGCCATTGATGAGTCTGCTGATTTTAAAACTGTTCCGGTTCGTTTTAGTTTATTTCTCTGTATTCGATAGTATGTGTGGGAACTTGACACATGAATATCCGAATTGTTCCATGGAAGACCCTTCATGGGCATTCCTATCCATCACAAAATGAATGAATTAGGAGGGGAAAGAGGCAAAAAGCAATAAAGTTTGCGAAAAAGAATGGTATGTGCGAAAGAGAAAATTGCAGGGATATGGATAGAAAGAAACAGATGGGATAAAATTTGAAATAAACAAGCGAATAATAGGCTGAAAGTACCTTTTATTGCTTGACTGAAGCTGGATAAGGCAAAATCCGAGTGTCTGCAGATAATGAATGTATTTCTGCATGACAGACCATTTGAGCTCACCATACCAGTCATGACCTTGCTCTCGAGTATTCGAGTCTTTAACAGCAACAGCAACTTTAGACTCGTGCGTGGCTTCCTCTTTTTGCTTCTAAGAGACAAAGAGGGCTTGTTAGAGTGGCAAATAGCACGGTCTTCATGCCAGCATTAAAACAGGGTAGATGGTATTTGAAATTATGTGACTTCAGAAAAGATTCACTGAAATCGCGTTTCGAGTAAGCCTAGAGACAATTCTGAGCAGA
Organism: Rhopilema esculentum; assembly: GCF_057945365.1. Classification (NCBI taxonomy): domain Eukaryota; kingdom Metazoa; phylum Cnidaria; class Scyphozoa; order Rhizostomeae; family Rhizostomatidae; genus Rhopilema; species Rhopilema esculentum. The sequence goes on along the minus strand of NC_142824.1, from coordinate 645,517 downwards.
CAACTACATTGTTGAGATGCAATACATTCAATTCATATATTCCTAGGCGAGGGTTTTGATCGAAAAATTAAAATGTTGGGTATAAATTGACAAGGAGAGCATACCATACTTTTAGTAAAGCAGAAAAGAGTGACAATTCAATGGCCAGGGAAGTTACACTGCCTGTACGAAAACCAAGAAGCTCAAAACATTCTGTAGAAATCGTCGAATGTTTGGTATGAATTGTACACTTCAACCCAATAAAGTAACGTTCTACAATATCTATTGACAGAGGCTGTCCAGCAATTATGCTAAATCTGAATCGCTGAATCTGAGCTGACAACGCACCGTTGTTTCCATGTTGCCACTTGGACGGGGCCGATTGCCAGACGATTTACTACCTTTGATAAAAAGCAGAGGTGTTTGGCAAAAATGAATAAAGTGACTGTGTCTTTTCAGCAAACTAAGTCTGTTTTCCTGGGAAAGGAAAAAACCGGAAGTGGAAACGCAGAAACAACAAATTGTTATTACAATAATAAATGCAATTATTACTCTGATTCCGGAAGTAATTCACATAATACATTTCTATCAACAAAGAAGAACATGGATTAATATCAAAATGATCAGAAAAACGAATAATTATTGAGAAACAGGCAGGTTACTTATCCAACTGGAAAGTATATTAGATGACATATAAGTCTCCTGCCTGTCTGTGCAGCATAAGTGTGAAAAGTTCTAAGAAAGTTAATGGCTTTTAACTTTTAATATAACAGCATCGTGGAATGAAAAATTAAATTTAAAAAAAGACTTACGTGATGGGTAGAAGAAAAATACAAAGATACAGTCAAGCTTAGAGACTTTGAAAGGGTAAAAACCCAGTTTGCATTGGAGATGCTATACAGCGATAGTGCAAAAGCCGCATTTTAAATGTAGGTCTGTTCTAGCTTATCTTGCTAGACTTGTATAAGTGATTGGCAAAAAGCAATTCACCCTGCCAAAAATGTTATTACAAAACTTTGGTTCATCAATTGCCTAAGGGAAGTAGTTCACATTTGTATGCATCAGCAGAAACGAAAGACTAAATTCATGTAGCTCGATATAGATTGAATTTCTGTATCGTATTTTGGAAATATCTCAGACAGTCTTGCTGAGGTCAGCCAAATATAAACTTTCAGAAAGAATTTTACCATTAAACTGCATCTTTTAGCTTTTTTAAAGCCACCTCATTACTTCAATAACTTACATTCCTCTTCTTATCTTTTAATCTTCATTTTTGTTGACTTGATAACACTTAACCGATGTAGATTGATAAGCAGAAATAATATTCACTACTGTCTACCATAAACTCGAATGGGTACAAAAATTGTGGAATTTGATAAAACGTATAAAAATACAACAAAGACCTATTAGGTTAGCAATTTGTGTCTAAAAGCACGATTCTTCTTGTGCTTATTATGAGGTAAATTTGAAGACTTACGTAAATCGGAAGGTGTGGTCCACAGCTGAGCCACATCTCTAGGCTTTCCCGTAGCTTGGCCTGTTGGCTTTCCACTAGAACAGATTGAGATTCACAAAATAAAAAAATTGTTTTTCGCAGTTTAATAAAACATACTAGCAATGAATGAAAAAACACAAAAAGGCCGCATTATTTAAATAACATGAATATCAAAGAGTGGTTTACCATTTATTTTCATCTTTGTCACTTCCTAGAAAGAAACAAGATATGTAATTATGGAAAATATTGGCAAATAAGAATAGATATCTCCATTGATCAGGAAAAAGGAACGTTGCTTATTTAAAAGATAATATGTTTTCCTTTAAAGTAAAACGAACATGAAAAATATAATTAATTTACGAAAATAACTCTGCTGAATACCTGGTATTGATGGCCTATTCTCTTCACTGGATCAGCTGACAGTCTGAAGTTCTCTTTATGCAGGGGTTTACACGGAGCCGTGTCTCGAAATGTGTCATCTAGAGATGGCAGTTTCCAGCCCAATGACTTCTCTTGGTCAGTCGAGATACCTTTACTCTTCTGCAAGAAAATGAATTCTTATGGTTTCTGATCGAAAGCAACTCCAATGGAGTAGCAGTGCCGGTATAAATCGCCTTGAAACACGTGAAGCTGAAAGTAAACAAACTTTACAGGAGGATAATAGCGTCTCGTTCACCAGCGGGTTTGCTTGGTGCCTAGTCCAGTTACCAGTCACCAGCTAGCTTTGCTTTACCTTAAGAGGCTTAGCTGGCGGTACTTTTGCCACGTCGGACACAAATTGATTTACTGACCTATTTTTTAGCTTTCACAGATAAGAAGAGCTGTACAAATTTCACTTAGACTTTCTAAAGCCGGGCTGAACATCGCTTGAAAGTAGAGAAAACCCGTATCAACGATATTACTGTCTCTATTTTTAATTGAATCGACATTACATCTAATTCAGTAGCAATATTTACTAAAGAATGCGAGATAGTGCCAGCATATACCTGGGTTAAATAAATATTTGATTCTGGCTCTTCCTTTTAACAGCCTTTCTCAAAGATTTGAAAGCGAAGTTGTACCTACCTCTCTCGATACCGGAACCGTTTCTTTCAGCAAACTGGTGATGTGAACATGGTATGTCGATGAACAAAACGATGCAGTTTCCTTTAATAACGAGAAAAAAATAACAATAGCTGAAAGTGACAATAAAAAGGCCGGAACGAAGAAAGGAAAAAATCGTTAGATATAAGATTCAAGTCATTCAAATTACGAAATAGAAACAAATAAGAGTGGAGAATAATTCGATAATATTGAAAACAACGCAACTACCTCATCTTGACCCTCCTGAGAAAACTGCAAATGATGAAAAAGCCCTAGCTTCTGCATTGCCAAGCACGATGCCAAATGATACCTGGCATTATGCCAAGCGTACAGTCGATTTAACTGCTTGTCAAGCAGCGAATTCACTTCCACAGGAAAGTTGTACGTGAAAATGACAACCTGTTGGAAAAAGGTAGCCAGTCACTATTTCAATATTGGATGGATGAATCTAGTTTGATGGCCAGAAGAAACAAGATGAGACATGCAAAAGAGAAACTGTCGGGAAAATTCAGTTCTTTGGGGTTTATTTAGTCTGACACAATATTCAGTATTGTTGGTCGATGTTAAATCAATCAATTAAAAATAAAAAGCTCTAAGGCGCTGGTAATGATCAAGGCTCGTTCCACACGTTAAACTTCTTATGCGCTGAACTAAATTCAATTTGGTGCAGTACCTGGACTTGTTTGGAACGACTTGTTTGTGGCGAGCTAAAATGAATTAGGTTCGCCGCATGGGAAGAGCGACGTTTGACCTAGGCCTTAATTTTGCCGCTCTTCGGCGAACCTAATTGTGTCTATGAATGTTTTTACATGAAGTATTTCAGGTTTGCTTATGAACATTCTAGATTGCCTCTGAACACACGCGTTTCGCTTTTGTGAGAAGATTGCTGATTGAATCCAGAGTAAGAGGAGATTGGCCGAAGCAAGATTGAATATTCTAGTGAAGCGAAGAAGGAGAGTTCAAGTGGTTCTACTTTCTGTCATGTTGTTGACAGCTTCGAGGAAACTGACAGCAGCCTAACAAGGAATAAAGGCGAAGATGAACGGAATAGGCAGTTAATTGTTATTAAGAAGCAGAAAATATCATGAGACCATTTGGGCTAGCCAGCATTTAAGTTTTCTACACAGGTTATAGTGGAAATGAGCTTCACTACTTATATGAATAAATATTAATGATAAATTATAAAGCATATCATACTAACCTTTCTATTAACAAACTTGACTATGTAGAATTTCTGTCTCGGCACAAAACCTGGCTTCATGCAAGAAGGCGCGAGATTGTCCATGAATCGGCCACCAGAGTATCTGGCTGTGCCATCCGACACAAACGGCTTAAACTGCTGCTTGCTGAAACTTGTGTTGGAAATTCCTTTTTCCTCTTCGTCAGAAACAGCTATAAAGTAATGAGTGAGTTAAAATCATATAGCTAAATAGAAATGATTTAATTTATGACCATATAAGCGATAAATTGAATTGTGTGAAACTGTATCAAAACAACATTAATGCAAAATCTCACGTTGCAGAGTCCTAGATAAGCAGCTTCAGGCCAGAAATGAAGAAGAAAGAAAAGTTTGGTATGAAGAACACTAAGTGATATCCATTTGAATAAGAAATTTTCTAAACGGCATTGGACAGAAAGGGGTCAAGTGATATTATTGAAACTGCGCAGTGAAATGAGTTGTCTTTCTTGAAAATACGGCAAATATGTAAACAGCATCACTTATGAAGATAATAAAATCCGATATAATCAACTATGATTGGCAAGTGAGACCTCAGTATTTCCATTTCCAATCAAAATTCATTATTATTGGCTAAATAGAAGAGAATTTTCAAACGCTAAAGCTATGGCAATTACTGCTTTACCTTCGTTGAGACTAACGCACTTCCTCCACTGCTTCACGTTTCGGCCTATGGCAATGAAAGAGGTTTTTGTGCCAGGAACGATTGAGGCTGGGCGAACTGAACAGGTAGCATCCGTTGAGGATTCTCCAAAGTCATCACTCTAAAAACAAAGATATGTGCTTCCTTTAAAGAGATGTCTTTCTTGGAAACAGAATATGATACATCTTCTAAAGAAATCATAAAAAATACAAATGAAACGTCAATTTTTGGGAAACAAAACATCCATGATCAATTTGATGTAAGTCTGAAAAAACTACAAAGATACCTTGACGGCACTCCTTTCAAATGAATGTGGGATGAAAACAACATCCCGTTTCACTTTATGTTCAATCACTGACGGCCTGAAAGAGAAAGCATTGACTTAAGCCTAAACAAAAGTGTTTTACAGCACCCTGTGTCATGCTAAACAGTCCACTTCAAGCTCTATGTAATGCACAATTTTTCTGGGTTCTTGAGCAATTCAGACATTTCAGCAAATTATCTTTTAAGGCTCCTTAGTCAGTAGTCAATTTAATCCTACCAGTTAGAACAACTTTACAAATCCTCTGTTGCTATCGGCTCTAAAGGTACCCGTTTAGTAAAATTCCTAAAGTAAATAAACGATTGTTATTGGAATAAATACTATCGCGAAAAGCATTTTATAGCGACATTAGGAAGAGAAAAAGGCAAGTTGAGTGGAAAGCAGCCATTCAGATATGCTAAAAGCTCTTTTCATTGCTTCCTAGAAACAACCGAAACTTGTTTCTTTCACAAAACTGAAAATAAAATCAAAATCAGACTGATAAATGAAAATCTTTCTACAGAATGGTGAGTTACGATTGTCGACTGGCAAAAGTAATGCATGAAAGAAATCTTACGAATATGACTGCTTAAAGACTTTTGGCTTGATATCAGAGGCAATGTCAACTAGAATCTTTAACATTTCCTTGAGGATCAATTCTGGAGTGATGTTGAAGTTCACTGATCCAGTGTGCTTATGAATGGACGCTGCACCTTGGTTAAGCATTTCTTCTAGGACCAAGTCGATACCTCTCAGATAGCTGTCAATCATAATAAAACAATTGATCAATGACAACATTCTTTAGTCTAAATCAGGATAATTCATTCAAAATATTTTCATTTCATTGCTCATGATTGCCTGCATTTGGCCATGACGATAGAAAATTTCACAAATCATCTTTATTGTTAAAGGGAGACATCTATTCATAAAAAAAAAATCTGAAATGGTCCTTTCATGATTTGAATATTTAAATTTTTTTGCAAGTTGCTGGGGTCTTAAAGGAGCTCTCCAATTCATTTCTTAATACACATTCCACACCTCCATTATAGCAAATATGAAAATAGTTGAAAGTAGAAGAGGTTCTTCTATTAACCATGTCTCAATAAAGTCATTTGGCTATTCCAGCAAAATGTAGCACGTCATATAATCATGTTACCCAATACGGTAAAGCCTAATTTTCGCAAAGACTGCTGACAACACGAAGATAAGCCAAAAAGATGCCAGCAGAAAAAGCATTCATTTAGCAAACAAAACAAATGGAAAGCAACATTTAGCACCGTCATTCAAAAGGCCAATAACAGGGTAGTTAGTCTGAATAGCAAGATAGTTCCGTTCTACAATAGGAAGATTCGATATCAAATTTAACTTGATTTTCAAGACAGGATTGCATCGAAAGCTAACAAATGAAAAATGCTGTATTACCAAGGGTGTAAATATCCAGTTTCCCCTCTCTCAAAATGCCGCCTGGCTTTCCTAGCCTCGTTGTCAAGCCGCTTTCTCCTCTCTATTTCTTTCCATGTTAGCTCCCTTCTGTCTCCCTCCTTCACAGCTTCATCTACGTCGCTTTGTGTGGCATTGAATGACTCCTCGACCTCTCTGTCCGTTAATGTGTCATATGGTGAGCCAATAGGATTGTCAGACCCAGAAATTTTTGGAAGCAATTTCTCGACTTCCTGTACAGAAACAGAAGCCTGCCCTTGGTTGCTTGCATTCAAAAGCTTTCTAGTTCCTGTGTCCTCGTTGTCAGATTTTATGCTAGTTGGTGATTCTCTCGAACGATTGCCGGATGGGTTTAATGGGAAGAATTCCTCGAGAGTCTCATACGTCTTCTCGATGTTGTCAACTCCCTCTATTTGACTTTTCTTGGCAGAGTCCCGAAGCGACTCTTTAGAAGCTTTTTTGACTAATGGCTCTTTTACTGAAATATCTTGTAGTGATTTGTTTCGCAAAACGGCAGGTGAGCGTGCTCGGAAATCAGAAGGAGTAGAAGTCTCGGAGAGAAACTTTTTCCCCGACGTTCTGGAAAAAGGGGTGCTGGAAACTGGGGTTGCCGACCTCGAATCACTTTTCACAAAAGTAGGTGTCGTCGCTTGACTGTGTATGGATGGTGATTTCGGGAAGTAAAAAGATTGCAAGTGCATCGGTATTTCTGAGACAGGGGTAAATAAAATGAAATACTCGAAAAAAATATCACAGAGGGCTTTCTGGACATCAGAAACAATTAGGCCCATAAGTTCATCAACGTTGATACTGCCTCTATGCCAAACTTTGAATTCTAGCAACAGTTCATCCTCTGGAAAACAATCAGAGAAGAAGAAATGGTGACTGAATAAAGTCCTGATGGCGTGTCATTTTATGAATAATACAAGTTTTCTGAGATTACGAAGTGGTCCTTCATTTACGATAGCCACTTTACACAATCAATAAATCAATTGTAACTGTATGAGATCAATGGTCACAATCGACCTTGAATGACATGAGATAAAAGACTGAACGATAAGTTAAGTGCAGATTACCTGGACCTCTGGCGGAAGCAGCTTTAATCTTGATAAAGTCTTCGAGAGAATGCGAGTAAAACTCAGGCTCAAATACATCAACCCTTGCTTTGTGAAACGTGGGATACACAGAGAGCGGATTAAGATCTGCATCGACTACTGATAGGTATATGCATCCGATGCCTGCAAAACAAAATAATTTGTCTTAATATTGGACAGTCTAAAAGTTGTAACACTGCAAAGAACGATAAAAACGACTGCAGATTACATTGAGATTAACGAACTACAGAAAATTCTCTAATGACCATTGCTCCGAGCCTCTGTTTTGTAATACTTTAAATGTTAAAAAAGCCGCGTTTGATTAAACCAAACGAATGAGTGATATCAAACCAAGTGAATGAGTGAGCTATATGAAATTTCAGCATTGAAACTAAAATAAAATCAAGCAAAAAGCTATATTCTTACAACGTCCTTTTGTTTCCCGTCTGTTATAGAGGTACACATCATTGATTGGAAGTGATTCTGCAAATCCCAAGCAAGAATTTCTGTCACCGTAATTTTTAAAGTGAAATTCAGGGTTCGTCTCCGTGAATCTCGGAGTGTGGAACCTTTGTAGCAGGTATTGCCGCAGGAAGTAGACGAACGAATGTGTGTACTGGAAGGTCATCTTTGGCAGCGCGATGTGTATAACGTCTGGTGCATGCCCAGGAGGCTGGATAAACTGGAATTGAAGAGACCTTCTGAATAGTAGATGATGCAATTTTATTGTTGGGGAAGGGGGTGGCATCTAACGTCTTCAAATCAAATTCTTTAGCGTGTATCAAGGTATCAAAAAGCATCTGTTCGGTTCTCAATCATGCTTAAACATGCTCAATCAATCAATAAATCATAAAAACAACCAATCGATCGATCGATCATACCATACCAATCATACCAATCAATTGTCAATAAAGCGATCATATCAAACACAGCTGTACGGGCATTTTGAGGAAATTTAACTTTCCGAATAATACATATTTTAAGTGAGAGGCATTGTTAATGGGGATTGCAGTATTGCTCAAATAAATTAAATTAAAACCGTGTTTTGACTAAAAATAATCTACAATCTAAAGGTTTTTTTCACGAGAAAGAAACTAACCTGCACATCAGCGGGTGCCAGTCTACACTTCGGATTCCTAGCTATCAGAAGATTGAGCTGTTCGAAAACAGCATCATCGAGTTTATTTCTTAGAACTCTGACCAGTTCATCTTTGATCTCACTCCCAGGCTCGTTTATTCCATGAACGCAAAACTGAATCTTTTGCACTGTCATGATCGAAGCAAAGGACAGTTCTGAGACTGAATCCGCCACGACAGAATTCGTTCTCTGCGTCTTTATATCTGCCTCCTTGAAACACACAATATTTCACAATTAGCTGTTAACTAAGAGAAAAATATTTAAGAAAACGTTTAGACTCTTACAGCAAAATTTAGAATTTTTTGCTGTGGCAGTTCACTTTACAGTTGATTGCATTCCGCAAATTAGAAAAATTTGCATGCTTCAATTTACACAGTCTGCAACTGCGACATTCAACCGAAGAAACTCAGTGGTTCAATAGAAAAAATGGCCATACTTTTAACTCAAGATCCTCTTGAGCTTCCTGCTTTTCCTCTAACTGCATTTTACCGGCAAGAGACCAACTTGACGAGGCAGCAGAGTTGTAAGAGAGATTGTCCTCCTTTATTGGATCGTCGACATCAGCGTTTCTCGTGGGGTTTGCCAGCTGTGAAAGAGGTTCGCTCTCTAACAGCGTCTCGTGGATTCTACAAAGTGTAGACAACGCCATTAAAAGTGGGCCATGGAAGGGGAATCGATCTGGCAAAACAGAAGCACAGACATCAAACGAGACAGTTTTCCTCTTCGAGAAATCAGTCGAGCTACTTTTTGACATAATATAGCAAGCAATTCAATGTGAAACAAGTTTGGAAAGATGTTTTCTTGAATTGACAGGTTTTGATGAATAAACGAACAACGGATATGTCTCTATTCAAAGAATACGGGTTTTAAGAAAAATCAAAGAATCTCGACAAAGCTAAACTACTGAAAACGAAACAAAAATGAATGCTTGATGCGAAAAAACTTTACAATGCTATAACCTCTAACGGAAGCTTAATAAACTGTAAATGAACAAACCGGAAATAGAAGACATTGTTAGTGCTTTCCCGATACACAAACAAATTCGACCGGTTCAAAACAGCGAATCTTTCCAAGACGGATCGCACTGCTTGTATAGCTTTCGACGTTCCCTTAGGCTGCCCAGGGCTTGACTTCAATCGATAATGAACTGGTAAATATGTCTCCCAAACTTTGTCGCATTCGAAATATCCAGGATGAAATTCAAATTCTCCGTGCACGACTTTGGAAAACTCAAACGACATGCCAATCTCTGACGTGGCAGTCACAAACAGCTGCTTAGCTGGACTGGTTTCTCTTCTTGACCAGATGTGTTCGTCTTCTTCGGCAACAAGCAAGTTATGACATGTAAACGTCTCGTGTAGATCGTCCAGAAGCATTTGCTGGTAACAGAGCAAGAAATGTACTATGAAGAACGGTCATGTTTGACCTGAGTAATCAGGGTGGGCTATCTGGGTTCAGATTTGAGCGCAGACAAAGCACTTAATCTAGAAACAGCCTACATGAAACTGCGGTTTCGACACGAAATTTATATAATAAGAACAGCTAAAGATTACCTGGTTAACGAGTCGACCAATTTGGTCAATCATTCCAAGGAGATCGATATAGCATTTTTCACTTTGAACATCACCTGAGTCAACAGCTTCCCGCCTTCGAAAATATAATGTATATACATTCATAATAATCAAATATAATGATTAAGGCGGGAAAATTTTGAAAACAGCTCGCCGCCATTAGGTGCTCATCCTACAATGTCATAATCATGTGTTCAAACGAAACGGTTTTTTCGATTCAGAACGGAATGAATTTTAGAATTACTTTTGCAGAATGCAAAAATAGCATACCTTTTATGGTGATAAACAATAACCTCACTTCCATGAACACTCGCAAACAGCCAAAAATCCGGACCAGTTTTCTGGAAAGAATAATCTTTATGAAAAGCAGAAAGGTCTGTGGAGGTATCTTGCAAATTTAGGGTTAGTTCGTTGTCCTTCTCGTAGGATATTTTGGTATCACTATATCTCCTTCTTATAATTTCCGTATTTTCTCTACCGGGAAGTGGCAAACTTCCACTGCGCGATCTTAGCGTGTCTTCAATTGTCTTCGTCTCCCGATCAAGACCTTTTACCACAGAATCTACAATTTCCAAAACAATTTCTTTGCAAAGAGCAAGTTCGTCCTTTTTGCCTCTAAAGCTTACACTAATAAGCTGACCGCATTTAGAAACAGTTTCTGTATCAGCAAGCAATTCAATATCTTCATTCGTGCAATCTTCCCCGTGATTTGCCACATGGTCAAGAGATTCGCTCTTTTCTTCAAACCCGTTCTCTGCTTCGTTGGAATCAAGGGTCCTCGTGACGTCATTCACGTCATATTGACTATTTTCTTCACTGCTCAGACATAATTGTGGCGAAATACACTTAGACGTCTGCAGTTCTTTTAAATCAAGATCAGTTCTTTCGTTAGGGTCAGCCTTTCTAACTTGTTTTTCACTCAGGTTATCCGCAGCAAGATAGAAATACTTTCCTTTATTCAAAAAACGATAGTTATTTATTTTTGCCCTGCTCAATTCACTCATGAACAACTGAAGACTTTTGTCTAAACCACATACGAATCTCAATGAAATGCGGCGGAACTGGCAGTTGTCAGTACTCGAATTCTTCACGTGGTCCGCCACGTTGTCCAAAGTGGCTTCGATCACAGGCGATGTGTTAATTAAAGCAGACGCTATCTCATCCTTCAAAAGCCACTCGATTTTCTTCACGATTATTTTGAAAGCGTTCAACTGGGCTTTGGGCAACGTCTTTAAAGGATCCATCAATGTGTGATCAATCAAAGTACTAAAACAAGAGTAAAGTAATTGTCAAAACTATTAATTATCGCTTTCTGATTGAATCTGCAGTCTCTATATAAAGAAGGAAAATGACTAAACTTTAGAAAATCTGAAAATGCAGCCGTATGAGAGCCTTTGATCTAAGAATCGGAGATAAAATCAGTATTCCGACTGTTACTTAAACCCGCCTTTGACAAAAATTATCAATATCGTGGACTTTAATTGTAGGCTTGTATTAGTAATACAAAACAAGCTGATCAAATCACCTTGCTTTTTCTCTTACTGCTGAAGTCAAGACTCCCTTCTCATCGCCGAGTTCAAACACGCCTTGCTTCATTTCGTCTTCTGCAATGCTGCCATGCTCATCGACAAGGAACTCGTCATCAGCCTCGGATTCGGCACGCGTGGATGCAGTCTCGTCTATCACCTTCCAGCATTTACCAGATTCACTTTCAGGTGGAAGGGTCAGACATATAAGATCAAGCGTCACTTTTAAGGTCGAGCTGAAAGGATCTATGTGGTTTCCTCCCTCTTCTAGCATTCTGATGATTTCAGCTGGAATGCAAACAGAATATTTCTCAAAAAGTAGTAAGTACAGTTTAAGCAAAAAAACTCAAAATTGGCCTATATCGAAATCTCTAGCGTTCTAAAATGATTTAGCTGACAAATGTTACTTACAAAGACAAGTAGGCAACGTGTTAACAGGCAAAAGACCCATTTCGCTTCCGGCTAGATTTCTGTCCCGCAAGGAGCACATCAGATGGAGAAACAATGGGTGGGTGCTAGGATCATCTTCGGACGCACGATCCGTGGCACTTCCAGGCTCAGAAAAAGCGTCTGCTGATTCAAATGCGGAAAGTGTGCTGGTGCTGCCTTTCAAGCTCACTCTGCTAAGCTGCGACTGAAAAATTAAATACATTGTCTCTTCAATATTTACCAAACATATCAGTTGCACGTGGAAGAACAATATTTGATGTCAACACTTGACAATAACTTGAAGTTTGTCGCTATATGTTGACTAAAATAAACTTTAATACAGTTTGCTTATCCTAGCAGTCAATAAAATGCAGCTACAAAAGTTAATCAGTAAACCGTGCATAGTTTAAAGCACTTGTGTACACATAAAAACTTTGCAAGGCTGAAGCATACTCAAAAATCTACGAACATCAAAGGCATTTGTAACATTGTAATTTAACACAGCACTGCATCACTTTTTTTAACTTGTCAGAAATGCAAACTCAACATACAATATTATCTTCTCTGTCTGTGTTGATTTTCGCATCTTCTTCCTTTGTAGAGGAGGGCAGTTGTTCGGACGAGCCATAAACGTCACTGCTCGCTTGCAACTCCGTCTCTTGCATTTCACCTTCTTGAATTTCGCTCTCAGCGTCCGATACACTGTCCGAGTCTCCGCCATTCGACTAAATCAGAATATTATCAATCAGGTTAGCAAAAATGAAGAGGGTTAAACGAGCAGAAAGTTTATAAAGTTTGATATATAAGGAGGACCGAAACCTGAGAATCTTTTGAGGAAAATTCCCTTCGTAATGATATGACAACTTCAGCAGCTGAGTACTTTAAAGCATCCAGGCTAAAGACTGACTCTACAACCAATCTCATTAACAAAATACAGCCACAATAGTACAGCAAATGAGTACAACAAATGATAATACCAACACTAGTACAGAACGAAACATACATAAAACAGAATATCAAAACATTTGTGGATCACTGGGTTTAATCATGGCACAACATGTGGATCTTTGCGTAAGTTTTGAATGAAGATTTTAAGTAACAGCCCTTGCAGGAAAAACAATATTTTCACGGAAAAGATCTCAGCAATAAGCTTGTTAAAAGCTTTAACAAGAGCCGACGGCTACAAAAATGTTTGATACGAGTAGAAGAGGCCAAATCAACGAAGCTTCAGATTTTGCTGCTATTGAATGAAGGGAAAAGGAGTTACTAAACTAACTAAAAATATGACCGACAGCTTAAAAACCGTAACTATCACCTGATCATCACTTGCATTGTAGTAAAACAGTTCCGCATTTTGAGGCACATTGCTAAATTTGGTACGGAGGATTTCCAAGAAAGACTCCTGGACAAACTTATGGACATTTTCACTTCCACATTTGGGTGTTGTCATTACTGGCGTACGGGGCGTCGTCTTACTGGTGCTCCCTGAACTGAGTTTGCCACCACGCCTTATGACAACATTGCCTTCAGACAAACAATCGAATACTTCTTCTTCTATCTGCTGGTTTCTAAAATGCTTGCATATTATCCGTATGAAACTGGTTATATCAACTTCAATGCAAGATTCTTCACAAATCAGCTCAACTGACGACTCGACGTCCTTGTTATTAATAGCAAAACCAAGTTGCAGATTCTTGAAAACTCCGTTGACAAATGTTTGGAAGTATCTGTCAGAAAGCGACCTACAAAATGCAGTTAATTCCGCCGATTTAATCAAAACATCAACAATGTCCCCAGAGTAATGGCGGTAGTCTTTCTCTTCATGGGAAGAATCAGACAGCTTTGATCGATAGTCGACAAAAATATTATCTTCCTCGCCAGGCTTCGATCTCACATCTGAAATTGTAGCAAATCTACATTCGTAAAGAAACACCGGAAAATATGGCCTAGCTTTACTCAACCATGGGTCACTTGCATCTTCATCGTCCATAGATTCCCTCAGTTCCCGGACGCTGTCTTCTTCACCAGGTCTGTCATTATCGTTCATTCCTGTTTTTTCCTCCTCTTTACCGCCTGATGCTACATTAGCTGTAAATTGGTCTTCTCTTCCTTTTACTTCCACCTTGTCGGTCCTAAGCATTGGTTCCAAAATCCCTTTTAGGTTTATCTTTTCAACATCGCTCAAAGTAGCTGGAACTACAAGCATGATAATTGATCTTCGTGAGGCTCCTGCGTAGCACCTCCAAAGAGGCTTGCTTGAGAACTCAATATTTAGTTGTAGTGATTTCCGGTAGCCAACGCTCTGCTTTTCGATACACCTCTTTGCAACAAAGGAAGAGAAAGCTGCGCAATTAGCATCGGTAAATGGTACCTCACAGTCAACTGATTCCAGCAAGGAACTGAAGAATAACGAGAGAAGCGTATCGTTTGGACGTTGTTCGCAAAACTCCATCTCTGAAAACAGATAAAATGCGTAAACATAAAACTTGATTTGCATTTTCTTGAAAGCCAGTTCCTATTAATACTAAGGATTAAATTCACCTATTGTTATACCAAAAACGTAACTGTGGATCGAGGGAGAGGCGCAAGAGAATTGATACACTCTTATAACATAATAGAATTAAATAATTACTTATATCACAAAATGAAATACTTAAAACCTCGATTCTTCTATCTTTTCTTGTGTCATTTAAGACTGTCCCTCAATTGGTTTCAACTAAGATACTGCGCTGTATAGGTTGTGAAACATGAGGGATGGTGTATAAACATATCTCACCATTTTCGGCACTTTTGAGCAATGGCAACAGCAAGCACACTTGCTTCGACTTTGCCAAAAGAGGAACAATGTCAAACAAGAAGGGCACGTCAACTACGGTGGAGTTAGCAAACCATTCCGAAGGTGGCTTGACCTCTGCATCAGGAGGAGGTGGGATGGTTGTCAGTAGGCTGTCAATGCACATGCTCTCCAAATGCGAATATGTCACCATCTCTTTTACTGTTTGATGATCTTGGCAAAAAATCTTTAACAAAGGAGGGCAAATAAGGGTTTATTAGCAAAATGTTTAAAGTCAAGGGGCAAGAGAAAATCAAATATTTGAAAGACCTAACGAAGATCAGAGCTGGGTTTTTATGATGAAAAGTATTCCAGCGAGGGATCTTTCTGCAAAGTAATTGCAAAGCGTTAAACATACCTGTTCTGGTATTTCGTTGTACTTCATTCCATCAATGTATTGTAAGGCTCGCCCCGCGCTACCTACGACACCGCAATGGGGTTCTACCCATATCTCGGTGGCAATTTGAAGGTCACCCTTTCCATCTCTAAAGGCATCACTTTCAACAGACTCGTTTTGAAACCCTTCTTTGAGCTGTATACAACGGTGCGGAGGAAACAGAACGAACTGCAGAACACAAACGTTTTTATCGGCGGTTGGAGACACTGCTGGAAGCTGGAAATGAAAAAGTAAACTGACTTGAAGCTGAACTGATTTTAAAAATAGTGTTTGTTACTTTTGGAATGACATTCTACGATCGAAAAATACTGTATCCATTTTCTAATGTCAAGTCATGTCAGACCTCGGTCCGGTAACGTACATACAAATTAATCAGAAAAATGGGATGATACATTTTTACGAAATGAAAACGCGCAGACTTAATGTTATAAAAATTGAAACATTTGACAAAGAAACTCTTTCTTGCAAAGTTCTCACGCAATTTTCTCACAGCCATGAACCTTCTTTGAATAAAAGCATAAAGCTGATTGATTGATTCTTAGGGGAATTTATTCGATTCATGTTAGTACCAATTCATTCTTGGTTGTTTGAAGACCACTTGCAATAATTTCATAGTTTCTCTGAAAAGAATTCGTTCAAATCTCGTCCTTAGAGCCGCATGAAAAATGTTTTCATAAATATACACAGCAATTCAGCTGAACACCAGTTTGTCGAAAAATAATCTAGCTTCCTATAGATATTTTACTGCTACTCTCTCTTCAAACATTTTCACTGATTATTTATGACAATACATCAAACACTTCATGTTTCCAAACATTTTCACTGATTAGCAATGAAAATATCCTGGTCAATGTTTTCAAACGAAATATCCAATTGAGCAAAATGCAATTCAAGACAAATTTGTTTAACCAAACCGCACTGCATACATTCTCAAAATTCAATTCAGGTTTAAGGCTGACGTAAGCAGCTTTTATAAACAACAAACTATTTGAATAGAAAAAAATACTAATAGTTTAATAGAATCGAAATGAAATGAAAAAAGACAACATGCAGACAGGGTGACTGCCATCTACTAACCTCCATCGGGACTTCCTTTACCATTGTTATGATACCATTTTGATTGCTGCTGCAGAAATGAAAGCCTTCGAGGAGACGTCGCCTAAAGTAGGAAACGTCGCCATGTCAGTAAATAAACTATCGATTAGAGAGATTGCAATATGCAAACTAAGATAGCTCAAGTTTGGAAAAGATGTAATTTAAAGATGCAGCCATAAGTCCCTGCCAAAAGTCCTCCAAACAACTTGTGTCTAAGATGGTAAAGGTAACAGATAATGCATCTCCTGGTGCCTAAAAATGTCGATTGTAGAGCTTTCTATCATAACACTGTTTGAAAAGAAAGAGATGGGTGACATTGATTTCAAAATTATGACTGCATACTTTGTAAGCGCATAGAGAATGGCAGCCACAGCACCAATAGGAAGTGCTTTCGTCTGGCATGACATCTTCCAAACCCATCTTTGGTTATAGGTATAGCGCGATAAGGCACCAAGAATTGGATTGCTTCTTTCTGGGCCTATTCCACCAGGAACAATGACTGGTGTTAACCTGCTGCTTGATTCAGTAACATCCAAAACGCTGGCATGGCCTCGGCCCTTGTACTCAGCAGACCTCAGGTCATCCGGTATAATTTCATATCTAATGCAATAACAATTGTAAACAAGGTTAGAGAGTATAGACAGCACAGAGCTAAACCTAAATACTAAGGACTAAACCAGATAATAACACTTAAATACACAAAAAGGATCATGTTTCCGTCAGCTCTGATTTAAAAAAGCCTAAGCTTTCTGCGTTTATTGCCAGTGTCTTGGGTTTACAGGGAACCTGTTTACAGAAACCTGATTTATACCAAAAGGTATTAAAATTAGCGTGTAACCCACCCTGCCTTTAAAGCCTAGAAAACCAGAATCATTCCAAATGCAGGTGAAAACAAGAGATTCCTGTTTACATAAAATGGTAACCCGATTCATGCTGCGATGCTAAAGAGGTAATATGGAACATTTAAAGCGCTTTTAGCAACACGTGATCAATGCGTTATGACACCAAATGTCTCATTGAAGATATGCAAAGTGACCGGAAAGAAATTCGAATTTGAATTTAAAACTGCTTACTTTACAAGTATCCTTTCTAAAGGCTTCTCAAGAAAAATCACACATCTCTTCTCTTTGGTGGTAAGCACAATTGATTTGGAAGGAGATTCCAGGGAAAGTTTTCGCTCTGGCGAAAAAAGTGGCTTTTTCAATGGAGCTTTGATTGCATCAAGACTTTCTTTTAGTTCTGAAACAATCTGAAAATCAAAAAGAAAAATTCAAACAACTTGTTTTTAGGTCATACTATCAAAAAAATGGTTATGCTAATATTAGTGGAAAGGTTATGTTTTCAAAAGGCTATTTTTTGAATTTCTGAATTAAAACCACATAATCTGAAAGAATAAATAGAACAAATTATAAATGAGAAAAAAAATAGACTGGTCTATTGTTACAGATTGCCAGAAAAATGTCCACATGAGCGCCGGTTCTTCCCTCTTCAAAATATTGTCATTTGACTTTGTTTTTTAACTTTCTTTTGACATTAGAATATTTCACTAATAAGGGTATTTCACTGACCATACTTCGGGAGGTCTGTAACCAATTTGATTGACAGAAGAAGAGCCGCTTGTGGCGGATCACACAATGAACTTCATTGTTATCTAGCTTATTTATTGTTTAATCAGCCAATAACATGCGAATAAGTTAGCAAATTCAGTGAAGCGTAACTTCCATTCTTTTCTTTCATTTTCCAATTGAAACAACGTTTAACTTAAATTAATGTTTGTTGAAAGACTTTAAATAAGTTCTTGCTTGGACCTTGGAGGACCTCGTGGATAAGGAATCATTTTGTTTTTCTTTCGCAACCAGAAAATTTACATTATGTTATGTTTTGAGACTTTTGAAGGCAACGACTTTCTGCTTAAAGATACTCAAGGAAATTTATTCAAAAATTGGTTTCATTCAAATAAACAGGTTTTCTTGCACTACTTCCTCGTATCTCATTAACTCGTACGTTACAAATAGCCGATTCACCAACAAATAGCCAAGCCAATTATATTCTTCACCTGTTGTCATTTTTCAACGAAACAACATTTTCTCGGTACTTGGGGTGCCAACCTTTCAGGGCTTTGGCCCACTAGATACAACATGCATTTGATGGTGAAATGGCTTTCTTTTTCTTGTTTAGATTAGGTAACACTTTAATTTCAACGCTTTTTCACTTTTTATTTCAGCTATTATCTATCAATTAGTCGATAAATTGAATGACTGTAAGTTTCCCATAACACGATAAAGTGCCCCAAAAAGATGCACTGATTAGCTGACCTTGTGTCTTTCAGTTCCAGCTGTGCCACCGAGAAACGCCAATCTTATTACCACGCAAAGACCTTTGAAAACCAACCGAAGAAGACAGAACGAGTACGGTGTTTTCTGACTCTTGCTACAAAGAGAATTATTTGTGAAATATCAAACATTCGAAACGATCTAAAGGTTCATTAAGAGTAAACATTTCGTTATTATATGGAAAAAGTGAAATGAAAGCTCAAAACGAAACGATTTTGGAATGTTTCTATCATCGATGGAAAGCGAAAGAAACTTTTTTAAACAAGAAATTCCTTGCCTCTCAACTAAAAGACAAACAACCTTATGCAATTGTGCTGCTAAAACAAATACAAGACATGTAAACGAATAAAAGTTAAATTTCAAGTGATTCACGCAATGAATACGAGACAAGACACAATTCGCTTTTGATCAGTTCTCAGCTGGAGCTATTTCATTATTTTGCTAGACCTTGATAAATTTTCCATTATTTTCCACCTAAACAGTCATCCTTAAACATTCATTTAACTTGCTATAGCTATTTGAATTTTGGTTAGCTAAAAGAAATCTTGCGACAGTGCTGCCATTTTGTGGCGGGTGGTGCAATACTTTTCGAACATAAGTGCATTTACCTTCCAAGAAACCTGATGTAGGAATGGTTTTCCAGAAGAACAAACGAGCTCCAGTCCCTCAGAAATCTGTTCAATGCATTCATCGCCGTTCTGCAATGAACTGTATGGTATCGCTCGCTCACTGACGGTATGAACAAGTTCTTCGATATTGGCCTTTACAAAGAACATTAGAATAAGTAAGCAATATATATCATAAAAATCATTTCATTTTCAACTTCAATGATAAAGCAAGTACAGTTCAATGAAAATGCACGAAAGATCAACGATGAAAATGCAAGAAGACTTATCATCGGGAAAATTCCAACTATTTACCAGGAAACTATATGAAAATAACTCGGAAGGAATCTAATAAAACTGAAAAATCAAGACAAAGATCGGTGGCTCACCTAGCACTTAAGGGGGCTTTGTTTTAGCTCATAAAAAGAAAAGTTTATATCTCTTTTCTAACGCCTCTGCTTGCTTTAAGTATGTGACCAGCTGATGCAGACCAGCATCAACAAAACTGGGCAGAGAGAAATTCAAGGCTGTCTACTCGGTCAAAAACTGTCTTAGATCAAAGGCCTCAATACATAATGGCTTACCTATCATTTTCAAGAAGTATACTGACTCTGTGACAATGAAACCACTTCTGCCTAAAAAACAAGAGGCACCATGAGCCAAAGGCAAATACATTGAAGCTTGGGAAAAGGCTTTCTAAATTTGTTTCTAGCAATATTATGACAATCGTCACATGAACGAACCCAACTACGAGTTTGAACTGCGAAGCAATAAAATCATATTGAAAAAACTGTAAAATATATTTAAGATAACTTGTCGTCTTCTTGTTTAAAATGTCAATGTGCATGTTGATGTAATTTTTCCTTTTGAACAATATGTTTATGTGAAGGGCAGAAATATCCACTCTGGATTGCGTATTTAAAATCCTCTTGCTTTTTGATGCATTCGTGAGTTTTCGCCTATCATAATTACATAGAAGATTTTGAATAACAAACACAAATCATTAACAATTATACAATTTAGATATTAAAAATCGTTGCATGATAAGATACTAAAACGCAGCGTTAAATCTTTACCCACCACGTCTTGGTATCAAGATGCAGAATTGGCTTCCAGTATTCTGCAAAAAGTGCCTCCTGCGACTTTGCAGACTTCCTTTTCAAAATATACAAAAAACATTGCAATATCTAACCTTTCGTGATCAATTTACTTCAAATGGAAAGACAACACCAAATGAATGCATAAAATGTACGGCATAGTTTTTTTGCAAGAAACAATATCGTGTCAAACATGAAAGATACAAATATTTCTCAATAAGGCCATTCGTATTAAAAGACTAAAGAGATGATAATAGCCACTATAAAAATGTGGTCATAAGCAAAGTCGGCCAGCTCCAATTCATCCTGTAACTATAATAAGTTTCATTTAATAAAAAGCCTAAAGCAGGATTGAAAGGGCACTACTCACTTTGACTTGCCTTGTTGTAAAGACAGCACCTGCGTTCGAAAAACACCTTCATTTACCATTTACCAAAGACAGCGATGATGATTAAATAAAGCTTTTACAATTCGGTGTCCTGCTACATATCTGTCTACATAAGAAAATGAAATTCGATCGAAAGTTTTGTCATTTAAGAAATAAAGCTCTGGAATAAAAGCATTATAGACCTTTCAAAGTCTAAAGGAGCAAGGAAGACAACAAGATTGGATGATATGTATGTAATATTAATTTGTAACTCACAGGCGTCCTGGAACTCTGCGGTAAGTGAAACAATGGAACACCGTCTTTGGCACTGTCGGGAATGGTCGTATAGGCAGGGTTTATCGAAAATGACTGAAGTCTCACAAGCAGCTCGTCAGTAGCTTGCAGGCTATAATGTAAAGAAATAAGAACGGGTGAAAGAATGCATCACTGCGAGAAAAATGTACGGCTAATAAGCACAATATTGAATCTAATAGTAGAAAAAAGGCCTAAAAACATGGGACATAAGAACATGAAGCATCGCCGAATATCATATGTTTACTAAAGCGAATAAGAAGCAGACAAAACCACATATTACACTGTCTCCCTTTGCAGAAGATTATATACCAACAAAAACACAGTCTTTTCCAAAGATTACTGTCATGTACCGAGTTGTTTCGAGTGCACAGGTCCATTCCTCTTCAATTTTTATAAAATAATTGCAAGTTTTCCAATATTTCAAAAAATTAGTAAAAGAATTCAAGGAGTACCTTTTCATTGTTTGTTCAAACTTGTAGACAACGGTTTTCCTAGAATAAAAAATTTGGATTAAAAGGCATTTAGTAGTTTTCAGCTACGAATCCAAGATGAAATCTTAATCAATATACTACTTATTTTAACACTACTTTCAAGATTCCCGATTATTTTAAACTGAGTTGCCGGACAAATCTTTGAGGTTGCTTAGAAATTAGGAACATCATAAATTCCAATTGAAATTCTAATTTTTTTTGGCAGTTTTGTTTTGTTTTTTTTTTCAAACTACAGGCACTTGAAATATTTCAGGATATCTGCAATATCATCTCCAGTACTCATGAATATCTCAGGTACATTAGATCTAAATTTCCCACTCACGTCTATCAATTACCCACCAATGCAAAAAGCTTCACCCTTAAGAATCTACACTTGCCCCTATTTCTTTTCCCTCCCAAAATACTTCCAAGAAGAAATTTGCTCTTCTTTCCCATCTGCCCCCCCCCCTTGCTTCGGTTTGATGATATAACTTTAGGGATCCCTTTTCCCATGATATCGCCAACTGATAAACACCTTCCCAAAACAACGCCTTACAGAAATGTATTCAAAGGTGTAAAACGTAATGATGTTTATAATGACGAACTTGCCTATAAGAACTGGTGAACTTTTGCTTTGATGTGATGTCCACAAGGAAATCATACGAGCCTTTGATAAATACGTCAACATGCGTCGAACGACTGAAAAAATGACATCATGTTGCGAATCATAGCATAAAAAGATTTAAAAAACAAAAGATGAGCTAAGAAGTCAAGGAAAAATCTAGGGATGTTGAAAAGCTGAATTATCTTGGAAGAATTGCAGACGCATTGCCAAAAATTTTGTATTACCGTAAATCCTCGAATTCCTGGGGGCTTATTCACTTTTGACATTTTTGGATGGGGGCTTATCCGATGGGGGCTTATTCGATGGGAGCTTATACGAGGGGGGGGGGCTAATAAAATTATTGTAGAAATTAAGAAGACATTATTAAAATACCTCGTTTATTTTAGGAGGAATCTTTTTATGAGCATTTAATCAATAATTACCAAAAGTATGAATTTGTTGTGGTAACTCAATAAAACCATCAAATTGAGGGGGTTCCAATTGGAGAATATACGGTAGAAGTGGGGGCTTATTCGAGGAGGGGGGGATTTTTCGAAGGGGGGGGGGCCAATTTGAGGATTTACAGTATTGCTTTAAATGGTAAAATTTTCGTCTCGGGGCAAATTTTAGGCTTCGTTCCAATACTTTTCAAACAACTCAATGGACTATTACAAAGGCCCGACGACCTTAATCGTTGATAAACCTTATTACGGAATGGAAAAAGCAACTAACTAAAAACACAAGACCAAAATGCGACTCGTAGTAACATGCCGTGCAAATACCAAATTCAGAAGACAAGCAAACAAACTGCATTTCAGGAGTTTGATTAAAAAAGAACTCACTTCGACTGATCAATAGGCCAAGCCTAAAAAAGAAATTGGAAAATAAGGGTTAACAATAGAAGAAGCAATGTTGTCAGGATTGCATCGCTGGCAACAGCTATTAGTACTAAACAAAATACTTCACCCGTTGATTCCAATCATCCATGAAAAATCTATTGAAAGGTATCTTTTCTTCACAAAATAAACATTCACATCGTGTCAAGGAATAGCCAACCCATGCTTGAGTTATTTAAAAAATTTTGCATGGGTCGAATGAAATGACAAAGAGCACATTGCACTCACCGCTTTGGCTATGTATTCTAAGAGGACGTGCTCTTTCCATGGCAAGGTAAGCTTCACTTCGAGCTGAGTGCCATCTAAAAGCATTGATAAATAAAAACACATGATTGTACAGGAAATAGGAAGTAACAAAGGTTTGATCGAACGACAAAACAACGGCTTATTTTTTACTGATGCTGTTGGATTTCCCACTTCTCGCACAAAATGCTTATTTATTGGTGAAAGTAATGTCCATAAAGATGAGTCTAGATGATAAGAAAACAAACCTCTAGAAATGGCGACACTTTCGATCGAATACCCTTCTCTAAGGCGAACGCTCAAAACACTAAAAAAGAATAACAGCTTATTCAAAATATATACAGAGAATTTTGCAACTGATCAGTAATCATTGTCTCGAAATGTAAACGTAAGAGCATCTCGGAACAGGAAATTAACACTGAATTTCGACTGAGTATTGCTGATCGCATATAAGTACCTGGATATCCTAGTTGAATGCTTGCATTCAGAGTGCTTGATTTTCTGCATCGGCTGAGATATCGAGCTAAAGCAAAGAAGGGGATTTAATTGTTAGTTTAAAACTAGAGCAGCTATTAAAAGATACTGAAAGCTCGATTATGGCGAACTTCTTGAGCCTTACCAATTGGCTGCCCTGCCACTTGGAGATGAATCAATACACACGTAAATGGGAAAGCGTGAATGGGTATTGAGAAACTGTTCATAAGGCTGTCATTCCTGTTTTCGGGAAGTCGTTCCTTTGTCCTCACATTCCACGACATTCGTCTTGGATCTCCCTGAACTAGGTTATACTTCTCAGGCAAGAGTTGATTATACTTCTCAGGCAAGAGTTGATTATTAGAGATATAAGCAAGACTAAAACCAACTAATAATCCAACTTAGAGAATCATTAGAGATATAAACATGAAGGATCGGGGGGGGGGGGGCTGGGTTGAAAATCTGCACGTGAAGTGGGTTTGAATCTGAATCAAACTGGAATCAAAGGAATAGTGACAAATTTGGATGCTTTCATGTCATGATTTCATTAACTAATGAATTGTTTCATGATGTTTTTTCATGTTTTTAACTAAAAATACTGTGGTGAAATCTTAACAGTAAAAAAATGTAACGAGCAATGCCTACAAATACAAATTCCGAAGAATTACACTTTACATCCATTTTGAAGCTTGCCCTAGAACCCTTCGTTGTCCATGCAACCGCAAAAACACTTACAGGAAAGGATAATATAACTAAAAATTTACCACTCGATTTATGAATGAAACTTTTTTAATATCAAACTTTTTTAATATATAGAAATTCTTTTAAAAAATACAATGTTTATTAAAATTTGCATAAATAAAAGAGAAAAAAATGATATAATACGAACTCGATTTTATCTTTAGTAAAGGGCATTTTTCTCATCCAAAGTTTGTTGGCTACATCATCGTATGCGATTTTGCCACGGTCGATATCAGTATGAAAATTCCAGCAAAGAAGGGCTTCATGGTATACGTTCATTGGCTGTGCTTCTAGAAATTACAAAAATTTGTAAGTTGCATGCTAGGCGAATCCTGTTTCTATCAAACACAATACAAAATGTCATAGTTTTCTTAGTTGCGTGTGAATTACTGTGAGTTGGAAACGTTTTACAATGAATAAGCAGAGAAACGTTTCCAGAAGATCAATTTCTACTTCTAAGTGTAACTCTTCTACCCCTCTTACAGTCCTCCCCTTACAAGGCAAAGCTGGCATCGGCCTTGCAGCTTTCAACTTTACAATCGATTATATATCATCTGGTCAGGTCGGATTTTGACAAATACTTATTTGATTAGCTATAAACTAATGACACCTTTCAGAGTTTCAAACTAGATCAGAACCAAATTATTTGTAAAACAGATCTCCACAGCGATAGATTTATCTATGGCTCGCAATAGAAATATTCATACTGCGAAATATAATATGAACTGTGTTCTGCCACCTTGTACTTCGCTTGAGGTTGGGTGTTGTTTTGGGTCTGCAGAATTCACCTGGAAAGACAGGTAAAAATAGCATCAAGACGTAAGCTTTAATTGAAAGAATTGAAAGAGAAAGAGAAATTGAAAGAGAGACGTAGCTAGGTTCATTCTAAGGTTGACGTCACAAACTCACTCTTGGGCATGCGCACATGTAGGCGCCGGAGGTGGCGGTGGCTATGAACTGCATAAGAGACGTGTGTGGAATAAAGCCATATCTGAAACAGAAAAACAAAAATTTTGCTGTTTTCGCGTTGTTACTAAAACAAATTTAAAAGCAATCTGCAATGGCAAAAGTGAATCAATGGCAGAAGACGTAAAATGAAACTGACAATCTTTGCCACAGGCATACTAGCTGACGCTTGGATGGCGCTTAGTATACATGCAGTTCAACATATGCAGTATAACATATATACTTCAAATTTCCAAAGCCTGATGGTGAATGGCAACTTAACTCGAAACTACAGATATTTAGCTCTTTGGTAAAAAGATGTGCTAAAAAACGAGACTGGTGTTTTGTCTCTTTAAATAAATAATAAAAATTTGAAATTCTAACTGAGAAAATTCACATGTTACCCGTATTTCGATCCACCGCCAACTTGCAGAAAAGAACATACAACGGTGCTGGCCCTCATTTGTGCCAACACAGCGTCGACAGCAGATGCATCGCTGAGATTAAAGACTCCATCAGTGACGATGACTAAACCTAGGACAAAAGCAACAAATTGAGTTTCTTTATGATTACCGGTTGATCATCCTGAAACAGATCATAAGATTCAACAAGCTAGCGGCTATTGTCAAAACACTGCTATAATAAACAGGCCTTAGTATACAGTTAATTACAATATTCCAGCATTGCCACTGCCTCACAGGTTGAAGCTCAAATGCGATTCCCTAAAACCAAATTGGAAGCAAATACGTAACTGAGTTAACTACCTTTCTGCTTCAATTTGAAAGTCATATTTTAATTAGGCTTAATTTGCATGACAAGGTCGGTATCTTTCAAATCTATTACAAACCAAAAGCTTTATTTTGCCTGGATGTCATATCCAGTAAGCTAGGAAATATCCAAAAGGGACAACCTTAATATCTATCCGAGTGACTCGCGTTAAGGATATTTCCTTCAACGTGGTGAACAAAACAAAATCAATCAGAGAGAGTGAAACAAATTTCTTCAACATAGAGGATCAAAGTTAATAAGCAGAAGAAGAAGACTCTTTGGAGGCACAATCCTATATATAAGTAGACTCTTATGAAATAGCAATATCTTTTGGATGAATGATACTTGAACTTGGATTAAAAAGGTTTGAAGAAAATATCCAACCTGCACTTGCGTTATCAGGAAGCAGCTGCAGTGCCAGTAAGGCATCTCTGACCATGTTGAAAAGACTTGAATCTGTATCGTGCCCAACTTCATCATCAATTGCATCTGCTTCAACAGGCAGCTCCTATTCAAGGGAGAGCAATGCCTGTTAGTCAACTGCAAATTTTTAGATTGTAGCAATGATGTAAAGAGACTGTTTTAAAAAAACTTATGAGACTACCACTTGGTGTGTTTAAGAGGGTATTCATAGGAGCACATTCCCTTTATGTCCAATTGATCTTTAGTAAACAAAATCAGGTATATAGAAATGTAGAAACATAAGAAAAACGTTTTATAAAAAATTGAAATTCCATTCGACTGATAAAGTTAGTCAACAAATTTAGCTAATGCTCAAATTTCAGAATTGCCAAAATACCTGGTCGTATTTCCTTGACAGTTCCTTTGCTAATATGTCTTCCAAAGACTGCAATTTACATTTCAATTCATACAGCAAGCTATAGATATTGGTTCGTGATACAGACAGTCCTTGAACAAGAACCTAAGGGCAGCAATAAGAAATATATTCAATGTGTATTCAAAGTAACATTTTATCTTCTACCGTCTTCAATTTCTATCAAATATTGAAAAATACCAAGAATTAGGTATCTACTCCAAGGTTTAGGAAGCAAAAATGTTCCTGCTTTTTGTTACAGCAAATGGGAATTTGAGATATAAACTTTCCAGCAACAATTCAATAAATAAAAATAAAAATATTACTGAATCAAAACATAATGTTTCAAAATGAATCTTAACTGATAAATAAATATCAACTTGCGCTTAAACTCCCCACCTGACAGGTTCTGTGTGCCAAAGGTGTGTATGCCAGTACAGTAATGACCAATTCTGGTTCAAGTACCAAACTGCTGCCTGGGACAGAAAACTGCCAAGACAAGGAAAAATATAGATTAGAAGTATGTTATGATTGAATGAACATATAATGCAAAGGTGAATTCCTAATTTGTGCTTGTTGGTAAATACAAATTATAACATTTTTACAATTATATCAAGAAAGCATATCACAAGATCTGAATGTCTATTTCTGAATATTTGCTTTGTTAAATATAGTTATACTTCAGTCTTATTTGTTTTTTTGGGAGAAGCAATGTATTTATTTTTTACTTTGATATATCACTTTCTATTCTTGAAAATATAAATTTCGCTAGACAATAGTTGCTTATGGGCTATGTACAAAGAAAGAGTCTGGTATAATCTATGTGACAATATATATAATATGAGCTAAAATTAGAGTGGAGGGAAATTATGTGGTAAAAGTTAACCAGAAATCTGTGGACTGATAATGTTTGTAGAGTAGTTTTCTATTGCAGATTGTGGTCTTTGGCTAGATTACAGACCAAATGCCATCAGCATTGTTACTAAAAAGTGTTTGTAATGAAAAAAGCTTGCCCTTTGGCTGGAGGAATGAAGCATTTAATAGAAAGAATATTTAACCAAGAGAAAAGTGCTTGAGCAACTTGGCAAATATAAAATCAATTTTCATGCACATTCTCCAGGCAGAATTCTGTTGAGAAAACACTTTTTTCTTATTTGAGTGAAACACTTGTCCCAACAACTGTTACATGTACTCATTATCTATACATAGCAAATCTGACAACAAGATGGTTACAATGATAAAGTTTAGTTGTTTTTCATTGAAAATTTTTCTAATTACAAGCCAATTTTGGGAACAAATGGCTTTTAATGAATTTTGGTTGGAATTTATTATCTCTAGTCCATGAAATCATGTCAAATATTTTTCAAGACCTTAAATACATTTTTACCTGCAACTCAGGAGACTTAAACATCTTGGGAATGAAAGTAACATTGAACTTCAAAAGAAAGTCTTGTGGTTATTTTACAAAAGCAAACATGACAAAACACATTTCCACAATTCACAGACAAAACCAGGGGCATCATTCATACTTCTTTTTTTTGGGGGGGGGGGTGGTAGCTGCGTTTTTGCCATGTGAAAACGTTTGTCTGGCCAAAAGTTGGAAAAGCTAGGAATGAAAATGAAAACTATAGAGGGTTGGAAGCTAATTATTGTTAAAGAATGATACATGATGTTTATTTTATTCCAAGTCGTCACATTTTTTGCTTTGACCACTTTTTGATAATTTCCTTTAGACCACTGTCTGATTGCCGATTTCCTAGGAAAAGCAATCATCATACCTTGATCATTATCTTAGACCTGTAGTAGAGAAATGTGCTCCAGATATAAAAAACATAACTCATTTTTTACAAACAAATTTTGATATGCACATTATCATCCCACTGAACTGGTGATTGGTTACGCTAAATGTAAATCACTATGCAGAAACATTATTCAAGATTAAGATATCAAAGCTTTGCATATAAATGTCCAGTTATATAAACTTATAGTTATAAGACAGGACAGTATGTCTGTTCTGACGAATGCTCCAGTTATTTTGATACACTAATTTAACAACAAATTGGATTCCAGATCAGATAACAATTTTTTCTTAGTTTTCTAAAAAGCTGTTCTTGTCTTTAAAACATGGTTTTAAAAACGACACAAATATCGACAACACTTAAATCTGAAGTAAAAGGAAATCAGAATCAATTTAGAAATCTATTCCCTCCAGACCAAACTATCTACTCCCTACTTCGTGTCACGGGCAGTCTTTATTGTACTTCCTTTAGAACAGACAATTTCCAAGCATAACTACCTTTTCACTACAGTTATTTAAAAAGAACATTAAAGCACATCCATTGGGATAAAAAACTTCCCTGGTCAAATCAGTTTTGCCCTGTGAGAGGGCCCTTATTTTTGTGGTTGGGGACAGGGGTGAACCAACCCCCCATACCCCGGGTCAAGTGACACCCCTGGACACAACTAGGTGTTTTTAATAATTGACAGCATATTGTTTGAAGGACGAGGGGCAGTATTCGTTAAACAAGCTCTAAATCACATTCATAACAATTTTATGAAAATAAATTTTCAAGTTCTTACTGGTTCAATTAATCCAAGAATGCAGTTCATGAAGTTCTCAAATACTTCTTCTAGCATTATCTTTCCATTCTCCACATTCTAAGGATTGAGAACAGATAGTTTGAAAAAAACAAAATTACTAAGGAATAGTTGACTTTTCTTTCTTCCTATTCTGGCAGGGCAAACTTTCAGTCGTTTGCATGCTCATTTTCCATCTTTAAGTACAGCCATCTTAATTCAATTCACATGTTCACTGAACTTAAATTCTATTCTCTGCAAGAAAAGTACAAACAATATGGAACAAGGGTATGCCAAAAAGAAGTAGAAAAGTTTTTGCTTCTTTTTGGAAAAAGGCAGTTATGAAAACAAATTGTATCAAAATAACAATGGAAAGAAAAAGCAACACTTTTACAAGTCCGACTTGTCTACCTCAAGGACTTTTCTAATATGTTCATTATTGCATTGCTGAAATCAAAATCTGCCAGCAACACTTTTGAACAGACACAAATTGATTTTATAGTTCAAAAAAAACTTTTGTTTCAAGACACGAGCAACCCCTTCAGGAAACAAAAAGTTGCAACTTATGATACCTATCAATATTTTACTTGCTTGCTTGCATCTTTTGTCCTTTTCATCTCGGCCACATATGTTCACTAGATGTCAATTTTCTGTAACTCTCTTAGTAGGTATTTTTTAACTGGATTTTGAAAATTTCATATATTCACCCTATTGGCATTGTGTTTATTTACAAGAAAACATTCTTCAAAACTTTTGAAAAAATTTTCAAAACTGAAATAGGATAACTCACCACACTCCACTGTGAAGAGCTTATATCTAGACAGAACACAAATCTATACTGCCTTCCGATAAAAGTTATTCTTGTTGATGGAGCGAGCCTGAATGAATGTACATTATGGATATTCGAGACTTCTGGCAAAACAGATAGCACCTCCAATTCTTCATGTGAAGAAATCTGAAAGACAGAGTAAAAGGTCAACAAAATAATTTAGTGTTGTGTATGTTCTATCTTCAGGTGGCATAATGTTAAGTATTAAACCGACCTTCATTATTTACATCACCAGAAAGCACACAATGAAATACTTCTGAAACATGCAAAATGAGTTATTACATCTATAACAGATCAGCCCCATCAAAAGTGTTACCTATCAAACAAATATAATCTAGGCCTTGGTTCTAAAAACTATGAATGAAGACAAACATTAGTAATCTGTTGGCAAAACTAATGATCTAAACTAACAAACAAAATAACAATCTAATCTAATAATTCACTTACTAAGTCCTGGTTGCCCTTTGGGTGAACAGCAGAGTTTATGTGCTGGAAAAACCATTGAGCTCTTATACTTCTTGATATCCTATATTCCTTTCCCATCAAAAGGAACACCCTTCCAGCATGATCTTGGTGCAGCTCTGCCATTCTGCTTTGAAAGGTGAAAGAATTAACTTTCTTAGGGACCTTGTGTTCCTGTTTAATGGTAATTTCTACATACAGATATAAAGCTTTTAAACAGGTTCACAAAGAAACATAAAATAGAGTATTTAATTTTCATTAGATTATTGTGTAAAAGACTATTTGACACATCACATAAACTACTTTCTAAACAAAGTTTGGATTCAAAAAGACTTCAACAAAGGCTTCATCAGTTACTAAGTGACTATTACTGATGTGGAATGCTACAAATGAAACAATTATATTTGATAAGTCTGATAGACATCCAATTAAAACAATTTTTCTTTTACATTCTAGAAATCTTAATTTATCAAGTGTAGGGCTATGAAGATATGAGTGAGGTTGGATTTCTTATGAAATCAAACATTATGACATCATGATTACAATAGACATGATTACAACTTAATTTGTTGTTTCATGCATACAGATGGGCAGGGTTTGTTAATGCAATACATGCATTTGCAGTAAACCAGAAAAGAGCAAGCATCTTTGTAAGAGAGGGCAGACTATCATTGACGACCTTCTTTCTGGTAAATTATAATCCAACATTTGCATCGTACTTTTGTTCACAATCGAAAAATCGTGATTCTTATATCGGTTAGATGAATAAATATTTACACAAACCATGCATTTTATTTCAAGTTTTCTGATATCCCTATCAACAAGGTAGAAAGTTTGAGACAAACCTCCTGATATCTGGAGTTGGGGGCTCGTAAAAACGTATTTGAACTCCTCCAAGCCTATTCGTTACATGAAAAAACTATCAATCCATTTAAACACATCATCAATAATAGTTTAAATGTCCATTCTTTCGCTTCAACTTGGGCAAACACGCACCATTTCGGCCTCAAACACGTAACATGATTAACTGGCTGCTACAAGTTCTAAATCACGTTCATGCGATTTGGTCCAGCCTCGATTTCAATTCGACATAATGTTTTGTTTTTATCGTTGCATTTAGTTTTTGGTAATCGGTACACGCCCCCCCCCCCAATCGGAATTTAGAACATTAAACTTCCTAACCCGTTACCCACTATACTAGCAACCCTCAGCTTACAGGAAATGTGCTAATATTCGATTAACAGCACAGTGAATAGTGTGCTATAGAACCAAGTTCAAACCCAACTGGAATTTAAGGGATCAAGCCCAGCTGGAACTTAAGAATTATTTCGTTTTGGTACTTCAACATTCTACTTTGTTGAGACTTTCAAATACTTTGAAAACAAATCATCCCGAAAATTATTTTTATCACAACGTAACGGGACCAAAAGTGTCCTGGTTAGCAGTTGAGGCGAACAGCACAGGGAGGAAATCGCGAGCGACTTTTTTTTTTACCACACCCTTCAAACACTCGCAAATGCGGGGAAACGACCTTTTTGCAGAATTTCCCCCCATTGTTTGATTTATTTTAGCTACGGTAAATAGCAAAGTATTTTACAATTGTTATTGACACAAGCATACAGTAAACTACCCCCCCCCCCCCCTATGAGTTTTACATCGTTTTTGGACAAATCTCGAGAACCATACTTTAGAAAAGTGGGGGGGTCCGGATCCCCCTATTCCCCCCTTGAGCACGTCACTGAATGCGAGGATTATAGTGAAGATTTGGTATTTGTACCTGGCACCCGAACGCATTTTTTAGGACACTGAGAGCAGTGTCCTGTCCTTCCGCTCGATGTGACCACACCTCGTGATTCCTGATGATTATAATTACAGAGAGCTGGCAACTATCCTCACTCTGGATGAAAGTTTGGTCATACCAGGGACTCCGGCTACAGACCCTTGGGACTGTAGTCAGCGCCTCTAACAACTGAGCCATCCTCACACATTTTCACCATACATGAATCTTAAAATCTCTGTTATGGATATGATTAATGCTCTCGTGGCTTTGATTATGACTATTATCAAAATATATTTTTTTCAAACTGTTAACAAATCAAAGGAGCATTTTACTCTTAGCAATACGTTGTTTTGCTGGTACCAGCTAACTTTTATCAAGATAAAATAAGTTATGTGCATCAACACGTAAGGATCGATGCTTTCGATCTCAGACGATCTCAGCTTTCGATTCTAGGTTCTTATTCAATGAAATCAATCCATTTTTAAAGTTTCAATCCATTTTTTTAATGTTTACATTTTTCAAAGCCATTTGCATATTTATTAAAAAAGCAAGGTTTAGATTGAAATTAACATAAAAAACTGTTCTTCCAAACTAATTTGTAAAAACGAAAAAGGCGAACCTTACAATTTTCAAATTAAATACACAGTACAGAATAACGAAGTAGAACAATTCCCTCGGATTGAAAACGATCTGTTGATATTCTGAAGACTAAAGAGCAAGATATTATGTTAATGAGCTATTCATTTGATTTTGTTTCTTTTCGAGGCAAATTTATAATCTTGACCTCTAAAAGAAAAGCATGTTTTCGTATAAGCGAGGCACATAGATCTGATTGCTGGTCTCTCACTACTTCAGCCTCACCAAGTGTTAACCATTCTCAATGTTTCCGTTTCAATCAAATTATCTTTTATCTGCCAACCCACTTGCTTTGTACTAGAGAAACCAGAGAGTTGGTTCTTGACACAGGGTCGAAACAACAAATTAGTTAACAACGAGTAAAAACAGTTGCAGCTTGAGAAATTCTGTGAAGTTAAGTCTTACTTACAGTCAATTACATTTTTGGACCAGTTGCCTAATATTTTATCAAGCTCGGAATAGCAACTTAGACTGGTCTTGTTCTATACAACGGTAAACAGAAATTTTTATTACATCCTTAGAACTACCTAGTTGACTTCATACTTTTTAAGTTTCTCCATAACAACAAGTTTCATCTTTTGAAAGTTGTGATCTTTTGACGTTCATGAAGAGGACAAGCATTTCCGGACAGCGGACAAGGCGTTTTCGAGATATACAGTAGTGCCTTCGCAAAAGGGGTGGTCATTTTTAGAGAAATTAAAGAACGCAAAGGTTGCTTATTTAAATTGTCGGGTGCATAAAAAATAAGGAAAATTTCTTCCCTCATTATTTGATAATTTGACTATTGGTGCTCGCCCCGTCAGTCAAAGAAAAAATGTGAAAGCTTATAGCAGAGCTACATAGTCTCCTGCCAAACACTATTTATTCATCACCCTCATCTTCGCTTGAGCTAGAGCCGAAGAGTTCATTTCCCAAATCATTGTCTCCCTCGTCATCTTGATCCTCAGCAACTTCCACTGCATTGTCAGATTTTTTACCCTCTTCGTTCGATTCCGCGTCTTCAGCTTTTCTATCCTCGGCCTCGTCTTGTTCTTCCAAGTTGACGTCATCAGCATTTACTTGATCACTGTCTGGACTTGCGGGTTCGTCCTCGTCTTCGTCCAGCTCCTCCTCAAGCGCAGCGTTTTCAAGCTGTGAAAGTCTTGATTTCTACATCGAAAAAAAGTGACAGAAAATTTAATTCAAGGATAGGTTTAGTAATCTGAAAATAGCCTTCATTTACAGGTCAGTTTCAAATTAATTTAAAAAGCGTGTATAAAAATATTCAACACAGGTTTAAATTTGCTATTTTCTGGAAAACTCAATAAAAAACACCTCGTGTTTAAGACAATGCATTTTTCTTTTTTCTTCGACTAATGCGTACATACTTTTCAAAATATGAAAGCATGCTCATTTTAATGTCAAGGTTTTGAGTAAAACAGGACATTGAAAAATTATACATGCTTTTTGTAAATTTTAGCCGTTGTGGGTCACTAAAGTTAAAAAAAACAGAAAAATGCTGTCTTTTACTACGAAATGGTTTCATTTCTCAATTAAGAATTACCATTACTAGGTTGAAACAAGTATTGAACTATGGAACAGAAGAACCCACAACAAACTCACGATCGATAAATGATTGAATAAGATATAATAAAACAAACCTGCAAATTCAGTTCAGCTTCTGTCGGCTCTCTGTTTCGCACGACCAATTTGGAAACTGCCGAGCTGATTCCTCCTGCACCGCCTTTAGCTCGTCGCTTGTTCAGCTTCACCCTAATCGATTAAACATGGCCAGAGGTCATTCGTGAAAAGCAAAAGCCCTTATTTTATAAATATTAGAAGTCAAAGGGTTTTTTACATGTAATTATATCAGCCACATTTTGTTGGAAAAGCCTTTTTCATCATGTCGAAAGTATATAGAAACTCGACCTTCTGACTCCCACTTCAAAGATCAAAGATTAAATCAGAGTTGTGATATAAGAAGACCTTTCGTAATTCCTCACAGCTTCAAGGTATATTTCAAAGAGATAACATTTGGGGGTAATTTCGAGACAAATAAAAAGGTTGACTGTGTTTGGGTATTTTGAAATGTTATGGAATCTTTTGAATAGTTGCCAGATTGGTAAGAAGGGCTCCCGGCAATTGAAGTTTTAAGTGGTCACAAATGGTAACGTGAATTTGGACCTGCCACGCTGTAAGGCCCTAGTGATTAATACGTCACAAAAGTTATTTTCACATCAGCAGAACCACTGTCAAAAATCTTTAAGACGAGGGTGTGACATCCAATTTCAGGTGTACTTAGGGGGGATTAGAAGAGAGGGGGATTCTGCTGGCTATAACTGCTTCCTTTTGAACAAAGGATGTTTAGCAACTGACAAAAGAAAAATCTAAGGCTTCAGCAGCCTTGGAAGGAAAACTTGAATTAACAGGCTTTCGCCGCAAAGCTCATAAAATAAGAATATATAAAGGGAAGAACGCATAGGTATTAGAGACTCGTGAGCCTCTTTACGGAATATCGTCAAAGTGCCAGAAAGGCTTATTAATATTGCGAGGGTGTTAAAGAGAAGACACAGTGTTAATCAATTATGCACATCGACAGCACAGCGCGAACGTATACATTCTGTCTTACCGAATCAGTAAATTGGACGAAACAGCTAAATTGTCCCTATGCTTGAACTTCCACCATCATATATTCAATTGAAACTGCATTATATGTTTTTTCGCTATAATTTATTGAAATCCTAGTTTCATGTTTGAGCGTTTGTGGCCTTGATATCTCTCCCTCCCCTCCCTCCTCTTCAGATAGTGAAATATGTGAACAACCACTAAACCCAAAATCAGATTAAAAAACAGTCGCCTTCCTGTAAATGCTTGCTCTAAAATGTGAAATAAATTCTTTGTTGCTTAAGAAAGCCACGAAAAGAAGACACAATTTAACAAAGTGCAGGGAATACCTTGTTTGTAGTTCGTTGTAAAAAGCACCTTCGTTTTCTCGCAAAGCAAAGAAGTAGTTTTCCTGTGAAAAGAGCATTTTTATGAAACCGTGTTGGGGGTGAACATGAACGTATCGTAAAATTCCGAATAAAAGCCAAGGGCTTAAAATGGTTCAAAGACCATTTTGGGGGCTCATATTTGAGGAGGGCTATATTCGGGGGGGGGGGACTATATAAGGAAATTGACGGTATGTAAACAACTGTAAGAAAAAAAACATTTTAAAACATGCAGGGTGATATACCAAAAGACGGACAAATATGATTTTTTGTTAATGACCCCACCTCATACCCGGAACTAGCTTTATTCTTGACACTCCAGTTGTATTCCCTGGCAAGCTTATAATCACTCCTAAAAGAAAATTGTCTCCATAATAAAAGAAGATGCTGATTTATTTTCGTTACACAGCATTTGCCGATGAACAGTTCAATATCTAGCATAAAATTGTAAACAAACAATATTGCAAAGACATATTGTAGGCAGCTTCGCAATCTTTGGTCAGTCGTTAAGTTTATCGATAGTGATACGTCAGCTACGCTCACTCACGCACTTGTTACAAAAAATGGATTATGGTAACGCGCCGTTGTATGACACTTAAAAAACCATATATGATTCTAATTAAGATCTTCCCACAATATTGAAGATCCTTCAGGATAACAACCTTGAGCATTTGAAGGAACTGTTTGCAATTTTGGTAGGTCATTGAAATCCAATTATAGTCAAATTTTGAATGTACTTTGCTCTGATTTTAAGAGTTAGGGCGATAAGGCTTTCAGCGACGCAAGAACCAGATTATGGATCTCAATCCCCATGAACAACAGGTGACCACAAAAATCATAGAATTCTAGTCAATGTAGTTTCAGTTTAGAAAAAAATTGCTATAGAAATACTCTAATAAAAACAGTAATATCACAACATTTCAAGAAACTTAATGTAAATATTACTCGCAAAATGACTGCTTCAGTTCTCTTTTTACGTTGCAATTACTCTCCTTTGATAGAATATAAAGATATTTAGGACAGGAAACAAGTTGCTGAGGATTTGCGTGCAGAAAAGGACTTGGAGCAGTGTCTCTTTGGAACGGATCCGCAGCATAAACAGCAAAATGTGCCTTAACTACGACCCGGGTACACTCTAGAAGGCATACTGTCATTTTCAATTGAGTCATTTTGAAGCGTGGGATAATGCTAAATTAATTGTTTTAAGTGGATTGTTGCTTCTTCGTCGCCCTTTGCCGAGACAAGAGATAAGACTGAAAGAAGCAGCACTTTGAAAAATGAGTAATAATAAAGCACCCCTACGCAGTGTGAGCATTAACAATTTTGCATCACTTTCATTTGAATACAAATTACTAAAAACTGGTAGCATTGTGAAAAATTGACCGAAATAAAAGAAATAAAAACGAATAAGAAGAGATGCGAAGGTAACTTAAAATGGTCCCTAGTATCGTAAGGTCTTTCTGCAAGAAATTAGATACAGAACGAATACTAACTCATCTTCGCTTGCAATTTCACTAGGATCGGCTTCTTCTCTCTTCCTTTTACGTAGTGTGTCATCACTTGGCAGAAAATATGCAACAAACTGATCACCACTTTCGTCTTCCATACCCCTGTGCGCAAGAAAGAAACATCATGACTAAATCTTGATATAAAACTCTGGCAGTCATGAAGTCTTGACAA
Organism: Rhopilema esculentum; assembly: GCF_057945365.1. Taxonomy (NCBI): domain Eukaryota; kingdom Metazoa; phylum Cnidaria; class Scyphozoa; order Rhizostomeae; family Rhizostomatidae; genus Rhopilema; species Rhopilema esculentum. Next base: position 607,651 of record NC_142824.1, on the reverse strand, counting down.
TATACTTGTGTTAGCTCATGAAAAAAATGTTATGTAAAATTTACATTTTGGCAATAGTGATCTTCATAAAGGTTAAAACTTGCAAATGAGCGCAAATCGTGGTCATTTTATAAAATAGAACGTAAGGATGATAGCAAGATCATAATTTGTTGTTCAATAAGCATTATTATACGAAATGAAAATTTTGAGAAGAAAATGAGACACAATTTCGACTTTTCATGTATGAATTGTCTTTAGAGTAATTGGATATAATAAAAAGGTAGTTCAGACTTGTAATTTAGACTAAAGTTTAGTTAATGTTGAAAACTTAATTGCTGCCATCTTATCTTCTAAGCTTACATTGATAAAAATGATAGCTGTTAATTCGATTTGATGGTGCCGAAAGTGAATAATTTATAACAGTTATTTTGTTAACTCCTTAATGTAAATCAATTCGATTTCCAGTTATGTTTTGTTGCTTTTCAAGAGTTTTAACTTTAAAACTTTTTATCTGTATCGATTCCCTTGTACGAACTTCATAAGTTACTCTAATAAACTGGTTCATAAATTACTTACTATTGAGTGTTTCTGTTTCTCCTTACTCCTTAAAAAAAATAAAGGGCTAAAACAAAATATTAAAGTGTGGGATATAACGAACTGAATACAAAGGTTTTACCTGATCATGGCATGAGACATTTCATCGATTGATGCTGGATCAGCCTTGCCTCTTGGAGTAGGTTCCGTATCGAAAATCACATGGGCACAAGGCATATGCCAAAACTAAAAAGCAACGACCAAAAAACTAAAAGACTAAAGAAGGACCAGATATTATCAAGTGAAGAGGTATTGAGTTTACGCAAATGGGTCAAAATAATTGATTGGTTTACTTGGACGTCAACCCAGCCATTTCAATAACTGCAGAGTCACTACATCCAATTGCAATAAACGCAACTTTCATTCAAAAATGGTTGAAAATAGCACAGATGTGAAACTAGAATAAAATGTTTTTCGAAGAAAAGTTGATGACACCTCTTGGTTGACAAGTTGAGAGGCTAAAAACCAATTCTCCACATGCTTAGTGGAATCGTTATACCAAAAGACGAACAAGAAGAAGTCAATCACAGTGAAGAAAGACATTTACGTAAATAGTTTGAAATTTTATAGAAAGAAACTGTAATCGTGGTATAACATTCTAAGAAAAAACTAGTGATTAATAAATACATCAGTAAGCGGGAAAAAGGAAATAAAATCCCATTGCATTGAAAATTATAAGATATAAAAATACATGTGAGAGAAAAAGAAACCTACACTGAAATCAGGAAAAACAGGCATTATATCAACTGGCTTCAATCTTGGATTAGCGTGGTGTGCCGTTATCTGAAACAAAATTTGAAAAACATCATTGCAGAGCTAATTAAGGGAAAATATAATTTACTCCTGTCTTATAATTGTCGTCACATCAGATTGTAGTTTCAAAAAGAAAAGCTTTTTTTTCAAAATAGGCAAATTCTCTACAAACAAAAAACCTATATTTCCAACATATCTGCTAGCACTCATCATTACGTTTAGGACAGCATCTGGTTAATTCCTTGGGTAACATGAACCATAAACACAAATCAAAAATAGTTTTACCAGGTAACATATTCGGGAAGTGAATAAACAAACAATGTAATTACAGGTTTCTTTGCAGCCTCAAAACTTCCTTCAATTGATTGAATCTGAGCTTCGCGATCCTGTTTATGACAAAAGGAACCACATTGGTTAGGCAAATCATTCCTGAACAGATGCTTAAATATTTAAGAATGCCACATAACGATGTGAGATGATTTCCAAAATTAAATATGATGTTTGTGTTTACGAGAAATCAATTTATTAATATCAAGCATGTGCGAGAAATTAGTGTTATACCTTGTATAAATCGATTCCTTTCATTTTCTTCTTGACATTAAATCCGACTCTGGAAAGAAAATCGTTAATGAGATTCCATAAGCCACAATAATTAGGCAAAGAAAATTATCGAAGAATGAATATCTTATAGCATTTACAAAAATGATTAGGACTGGAAACGAAGCAAAGTATAACCAGAGACCGCAGCTCTACCTTATTAACATTAGTTATCAAACAACTATCTAAACTGAAGGTGGTGAGGTTGAGGGTTTTGAAAGATGCACAAATTCTACTTTTAACTTACTTTGTTTCAACCATATCATTGCATGTTTGAAATCTGTTGAATTCTGTTGATATATACTGTGTTTTTCTCAGCCACGTGACACTCTTGGTATGTTGCCTTTGTCTATTCAAAGAAGAAAAATCAATTCAATACAGTGCTGGCAACTTGAAAATGTATAATCAGAAAGGGTAGAGCAGGAAAGACACACTGTACTCTGTTCACCTATCACTCTGCTCCTCTGAATTATCTATTTTTCTTATTGTTTATTGTACCTTAGGTTGATAACTAGGCACCTTTGATTCTGTCAAGGTTTAACAGATGAAGACAAAAGTGGAGAAATTTGCAGTGTGTTTACTTTTAGTTAATTTGATATCATTTAAACGTTTTATAGAAAGAGCTTTTGAATAAATATCTCATTATAATCAGTATTTAATGTACATCAGTAAATTATATTTAAAGTTTTCCAAAGTTGCTGAAAGTTCAGCTTTCAGGATTTGTAATTGTTTTTGTAGAAGTGAATGATTTAACACACACAGCAGATTTGGATATCATTAATTTCTAATTAGATAAATAAGACAATACCTAAAACAGCAAATCTATCTTGCTATACTGAAATACCTTTTATGGTCTGCTTGCATAGTGAACTCCTCTTCCAGTAATTTTTCATCTGCTGGATGCAGTTCTTATGACAAAAGAAAAAATTATTTGTAAAATTGAAACATCATGATGCAGAAAACCGAATACACAAACTGAAGTACACTGTAGAAATACATCCTTACAAGAAATTGTTATGAGTGTAATTTTGCCATAGCGTGATTAATCAAAAAGTTAGTGGTAATGGTACTCAGTGCTTTCCTTCAGATCAGATAATCATAGATATTTCAGGCAAAACTGTATGCCTTTGAAGGGAACTTTTGAAGGTTTAAAACTTTTTACACCTTACTAGCCCATTTAACGCTTCTAAACTTTAAATAATCTGTTAATCAAAATAGCATCATTGAAATGAAAGAAAATAACGTGGAAGGGTTTTGCACTTTATTCTCCATTATAAACTCAACTTTGGTATAAGGTGTTCACAATTTTAAGAGGACACTCCATTGCAATATTCTACTCTTATATATTGACCTGCTAGATGCTAGAGTTTTTTCTGAACTTATTTGCAGCTTCTTTATCAAAACTATTTAACAGTTTGACATTTTTCACATCAATAAAAGCAAAAGAGACACAGAACAGAGGCCATCTACATATATTGATAGCATCAACTAAAGGGAAACACAAACATAGAAAAAGGCAAACAGCAAACAAGACTCCAGCAGTCAAGAGAGGCTTGTGAGACAACATGTTTTAAAAGAAAATGATTTTCATCTTTTGATACAAGCAGAAAATTAAAGCACTCTATAGTTAATTTTTTTCTTTTCAAAACAACAGCTGACCAAATAAAACTACTTAAAATTTGAAGACCTTACCATTGTTAGATATACTGTAGGTATCAGGATCTATCAAATCTATTGTTACACCTAAGTCAGGCTCAGTTAGCAGGTCATGTTTGTAGCTCCTCTCCAGAGAAGTAGGCTTGTAATGGATGAACCTGAATGAAAATTAAATTGAATTTCATTGTGGCGAGGTAAAAAATGGATGCAAAATAAAGAATAATATAGTTAGAGAAAAATAACACTGGTTACTGAAAAACTAAACATTTTACCTGTTACCCTCAAAAGGGTATGTGATGAATTTTGCATCAAATGGAATATCTGGCAAAGAGTTATTGTATTTTACTCGGCACACAAAGTCACTTTTCCTGTTGAAGGAAAACTGTAAACATGAGTTTCTAGCATATAGTAAATGTACTTACATGGGTCATGATTCAATTAACAATGATGAAACATAATATAGATATTCACTCATTTGTTATGTTCTTAGAGAATCATGCTACAAAAAACCCCTCATGTACACAAAAGAAAAATTAAGGGAGCATTTGTAAAACAGTACAAGTTATATTTTGTTCCTCAACAAAAAACATCAAAAGACAGCAATTTCTAAGATTCTACTTAAACAAAATTTTTAAGCTGAATATCGTTTAATCTGCTTTAACACAGCATTTACTTTGTATACAACTGGTCAAAAATTAAGGATAATTTGCTATCAGTTAAGTTATCAAGAACATTGATACTCACACAATTCTCCCTGACCTGCAAAGAAAAAAATACATTTAACTTCAAGAAATGGATTGAAAGTAAAGCAAAAATAACATTACTGAAAGAAAAGACCTAGCTGTACTAAGGATATGAGTTTAAGTTGTCTAAAAGGTAAGGCACATTCGATTTATGGAAAAAGCTAATCAACAGAAAGTGTGAAGCATTTCACAGGATTGATTCTATTTTGCTTTTATAGTCCTTAGTATGGGGAGAAGACCAGACTTTGAGAGCAAGTTTCTCCAAGGAGATGTGAAATTGAAAAGGGAAACCTTTTCCAATTTCTTCAAATTCTAGTAGCCAGACTTTCAAAGTACAAAATGATACCATGTTCGAAACTAACAGTAGTTCTTAAAATAATGAAAAACCCCGGTAAATAAAGGCTTCCATAATTTCTTTATCTAAGTTTTAAGTTGAGGTCTGAAAATTGCCTGACATTTTGGCCAGGCCTTACCCGGAGATGCAGGTTACAGCCTGCGCCTACGCAAAACCCACGCAAAATAAATTTGTGAGGGCTTTTTTCTGCTGGTGCAGTTTTTCAAATCAATGTTCTGATTTAATCCTCGTAGTTTAGCTTCCCAATGTTTGTTCTACTTACCACTAAATATCAGGGTGTTAGTAAATAAAGAGAAAGAGGTCTATGTGTTTATCACATGTTAACAAACTATTGTTTTATCTGCTAAAACTTGCAATGAAATAGGAAATGTGTTCGCAGGAAAGGAATAACATATAGCGTGATTAACGCTGCAAATAATAGACCATTCCCCTAATTACGTCATGGCGCAATGCATTCTGGTACTTGTAGTTAAACCTGCGAATATTTGTTGATGTTTTGTATGGCGATCCTACAAAGTTCTATTATAATTTAACGCTTTTTGCTCAAATAGTCAAACAAATAATGAAAAATATGGCAGAATGTACCGAACAGCACATCTCTAGTTTTTCTCAAAGCTCTTGCACTGGAACCAGTGGCGGACACTTGGGGGGGGGGCGAGGGGGAGCGACTGCCCCCCCAATACTTTAGAGAACAATGATCTTTTGTTCTAAAACAATGGGAAATGTGACATCATCTTATTAAAACAATAGGCTTGCCCCCCCAATATTTGACCAAGTGTCCGCCCCTGACTGGAACTGATGTCTCAGAAAGCCTTTATGGTTTGTTTTGCGATTAGGCCAAATAAGGAAAGCAAGCAGTTCACTCTCAATTGCCGAGAAGACGATATTAGCCTCGAAAGATATGCAATGGACAGGAAAGGTTGGAGCAAGTCAATCCCGGACAAAAATTTTGAGACGAAATGCAATTTTTGTAATTTTCTACTTTGCCTTGCCCCTGTAAATTCGAATCCCCCCTTTCCCCCTGAAGCAATGTTGTGTTTGTAGTTCTATCATTTTTGCTTCAAAATCATGCATTCAACATTGAATTGGGGAAGAGGGAAGATATTTTTCATAGGAAAGAGAAAACATACAGTTTTCTTGAAAAGTCTCAACTATTTTTGTCCCAGATTGAAGTCTACCAAACTTCTGAAGTGAACAGCTCAATGGAAGACTCCTCTATAATTAACTAACAATACCAAACAGCGCATGTGCACCTTAGGCTTGACAGGGACAGAACTAAAAAACATAGATATAAATTATGAAAAGAAGGCTATTTACATTCGGTATTTGTGAAGCCCAATATTGCTGGGAGGGAACTGTTATTTCTTGTGAAAGCCAAGGGTTGTCAATTAAAAGCATCTAGTATTAATGAAGATCTGTTTCAAATCTGGTAGGAAAATATCTGGGACCCTGCTAAGAATGATGAATTTCTTTGTTTATACTGCAGCAATTTGTCTTGAGCTTTTCTTGTGCTGACATATAATTCTTGCCCCCTCCCCCCGAAAAGAATGGGCTATATCTAAGCTAACAACATTTGGCAAATCTTTCTTAATATCAAAGCCTTTATCAGGTTTGTTGGGAACTTAGTCATCAAGCAGTGTATAACTTTACAGTCAGATGTAGTATAATCTTGTAAATTGGTTTAAAACTTCAAAACCAAAAACAACAGTGAATAACCCTTGTTAATGGCTTTAAAGAAACTGGCACCTCATTGCTCCTTCTGTAATCACAACTACATAATACTAGAAGCATTATCCCCTTGTTCCCATATTTTTCACTTTTAAGTTTGTTTGGCCTAGGCCTTATCAAATCATATCATTGCTCGCTGTCAAATTGATGTCAGAACGACTTTCTGCAGCGCTGATTTTCAGGCAAGAGCTTTGAGAAAACCTTGGAATGTGCTGCTCTGTTTATTCTGCTGTATTTTCCATGATTTTCTTTATCATTCGAGCAAAGAGCGCTGGATTATAACAGAACTTTGTCCGATTGCTGTACAAAACATAAACAAATGTTTGCGGGTTTAACTACAAGTACCAGAATGCATTGCCCCATGATGTAATTCAGGAAATGTCTAATCAAAATGAGAAACATTACACCATGCTGTCAAATACGAAACAATTTATTTTCTCAAGTCGCGACATATAAACTGGCATTCCCAAAAAAGCCACATTTGACCCCGCAAAAACTAACAAAACTTTGCTATATTCCAAAAAGTTATGTTCCTCTTTTTTATTGTTTTAAGAAGTGGTAATACAAAATTAAGAGGTATAAATATACTAAAAATAATGTGAATAATGATTAAAAGAATGCACTTAAGCTTTGACAGCACTTAAACAGCTTTGACGGCACTTAAGAACATCATCTTGATTGACAATCCCTTTACTGGGGCCTGACCGTAGACTGGGGCGCCCTATACTGGAGGAAACGTTACCAACGTTGCTCAATAAATTTGGTTTTATATTGTTATTATTGGTAGTGTCTTTCGCGTACAGGCTTTTAAACATTTTCACTTGCTGTAAATGTATTCTTGAATGTTTGTTTGCCGATAAGGCATCTTGCTTTCAATAACTTCTATCATCGCAACAACAATGCGCTGGTGGCACTTGAAGGCACTTCAGAACTTAATCTTAATGGATAAACCCTTTGCTGGGGCTCACCTGTAAACTGGAGCGCTCTTTACTGGGAGAAACGTTACCAATATTGCACGTGCGAAGCACAGAACCTCAGTTTAGACCTATGCAAAATGCATCTACAGAGTTATGAATATGAAATTTGTTACTTGGTTGGCAGGCTCAACGGGCTCAAATATTTGGAGTATTTTCCAACTCGGGATAAATGCTTCTTCACCTTGTTCTAGAAGTTTTAAAATGCTTTATTTACTTTAAGTCTAGAAAATCCTTATTAATCTCAGGGGACGATTGTGTGTTAAAACTTG